>NW_023665448.1:12500-312500 GCF_014743375.2 Drosophila subpulchrella | reverse complement strand
GCTCCAGCAGCTCGTCTTTGGACATCTTAACAACCTCACTGTATGATAACATTGCGCAACATTTGGGCAAACCCCACACCTGATTTGTAAACTTATCGATTTTAATTTTAAAATTTTAAATTTGGTTGCGCTTTTTGTTCTTCTTGATCGGCGTCGCTTATTAGTAGTGTGCCCGTTCATTATTATTTACAATATCTCTTAAAACTAAATCGATTAATACTAGATTGCACTAAATATACTAAATAACATTATGCACTGGAATTACACAGCTTACACCAGAAATAGGATTTTTTTAATACAATACTAAGTACCGTACTATAAAAAATTCGCTAACACAACATTTCGATAACTACTCCGAAATTTGGTGTTTTAGAGTTCAAGCAAATTGGTACCACTGTCAGGCTGGACGGTTCGCAGACGGTATTTTTTTTAGCTAATTTTTTCAAGACGGTTTATAAAATGCTTATTTTTAAATATAACCCGAAGTAAGAATAAAAATTGTAGTATGCAGATAGTTCATAGATTTCATTAGTGTTGTCTTAAATAAAGTTGTATTCTTGGCAAGCATTTGTAAGTTGGTTTAATTTTTGAAAACGTCTGTCAAAATACGGGGTATTTAGCAACTGCCAAAAAGGACTTCTGTGACACCGAGATTTGCTTTTCGGGGGAAATTTGGTTGGAAGCAATTCTGTGACACCCCTGACAATGTACGTTTTGGTGGAAAGGGTGCCAAATCTTGTCATGAAGGACATAAGCCAGAAGTTAGTCATTTCCTTAGAACAGAGCACAACAATATTTCTTTTCAAGAAATTGCTAAGTTCCGAGCCGTTTGGAGGCTTCTTGGGCCTGCTCCAACAACAATTTCTTTCTTTCTGCACTGCAGTGACTGCAGTTTAAATGCATTTTCTTTTCAAAAAAAATCACGAAACGTCAAGTACAACAAGAATGGAAGTTAACTTCGGCAAGCCGAAGTTTGTATACCCTTGCAGTAATAAGAAATAATCAATGTTAGTAACACCATATTAAATTTTTAAGGATTGTTGCTAGTTTCAGTGATATGTGTGTAACATTTAATTGCGTAATGCTGAAAAGTTAAAATATTCTATATCCCAGAGTTGAAAAAAATACGATCAAAACCAACTAAGCACAATTTTGTTTTAAAAATTATTACATTAATTCTCTGACCGTTTCTTTGACAGCTATTTGTTACAGTCGTCCACTTTTTATTAAATTTAATTAAAAATTCTTAAAAATACACAAAATGTTATTCCCAATGGTATAATATATGTCAGATTTGTTTCTTATTATTTTCCCACCAATTTTCCGATCGTTCCTATGGCAGCTATATGATGTAGTCGTCCGATTTTAATAAAATTAGATTCGAAATTCAGAACTAATTAAAAAATGTTATTTCCAAGTTTTATAGTTTTTTTTCGATTATTCGGAAGATATAGTTGTCCGATCCGACTGGTTCCACCTTTCTAATACCTGCAAAAGAAATAAGACTCTAAGAAAAGTTTCAGCCCGATAGCTTTAAAACTGAGAGACTAGTTTGCGTAGAAACGGACGGACAGACGGACATGGCTAGATCGACTCGACTAGTGATGCTGATCAAGAATATATATACCTTATCGGAAACGTCTCCTTCACTGCGTTGTAAACTTCTGACTGAAATCATAATACCCTCTGAATTTTCGATGAACGCCGTTAGCCGCGGCCCAAAGAATAAGAAATTTAATCTTTGGCGGTGTTCGTGCAGAAACGGTGGGGAATTTAAAAATTTTAAATGGAAGAAAAACGCCAAAAACGGTTAAAGGAGGTCTAATCCAAGTTGTTGCCCATTATTGTGGGATTTCACCGACATTAAACAATACCACAACAGGGGCAAATCCGCATAATAGTTGAAGTGCTGGAGGAGATCCACTAGAGAATCCCAGTGCGAAGGAACATGCCGAGTGGGACTTCGCTCTCTACATGGACATCCTCCCGGGCGTGTCCTCGCAAAGAAAGTAAGATCTAGCCAAAATAATTTGGTTGCGTTTTACTAATAGAAGTATCTTTTCAGCAGAACCACCAGTTATATGAACTCCGAAGACCTCTCCATTAGGAGTCCGTACACCATAACCACCAGCTACTTGGCAGCTTAAGCGGAGCTGGAGGACGCGCTGGCTTCTACAGGGAGGAGGCAAATAGGGCGCCCGCTAAGGAACAGTTGGAGAAGCCATGTCCAGCTACTGCCAGGATGCTGGGCGACTTCCTGCAGCATCAGCGGATCAACCCTGTTCCCAGTCCGGCTCCCACTTCCTCAAGGCCCAATATGCCCATTGGGACTCGGAGCTGGACTGCGGTGGCGCGGGAAAGATGGCGAAGCATCCGTGGAACGAAAAGGAAGCTATAAACAACTAATTTACATAAATAAAAACATTCGTTGAACATTCCATCTATTTTTAATTTAATTTCTTTGTGTACCAGCAGACTCCTCCTTTTTAAATTTCTCCAATTGTTTTGTTTTCCGTTTGGCAACAAACCCAGCTGCTTGTCAGTAAGACCATGCTACATGCATTGCGGGTGAACTTTGAAAACTTCGGTCACACCACAAAGAATAAGATTTTTCGACTAGTGAAACTCTTAGCCGATCTGAGTACTAGGCTTAAGATCGAAATATTTTTCTTTTACGCTTACAGTCACTCTGTGGAAAAACATCGATGTTTTAAAAATAATTAAATTTTTTTGCTTTCAAATAAATTAGTAAACAATAAATCGCAATTGAAAGACTTTTATTGTTCACATTAAAACAAAAAACAGAGGCTTTATTCAGCAAAGATATTAAGAAAAAAGATCATCAGTTTTCTAAGAGATCATATTCATATTGTAGCATTATATAAAGCTTAGTTACGAAAATGTGTTTTAATTTTTGTTAATGAACATTAACATGAGTTACTGCTCAGCTTTATTGGGTGATTCAATCCCGTATTTTTTTGAAGCGGGCATCAATAATGGTTGCGATGCGGGGCACCGTGCTCGTTTTAAAATGTCCGAATCGTTTTTTCATCCTGGCTTCAATGGAAAATCTAAAAATATGTTAGCACAGTAAATAACTTAATTAATAAACACATTTTTCGCTTATAGCGTCTTCCCACAGAGATTCATCCACCATAAGGTTTTGCCGTTCCGAAACTTTCCCAGTTAGTTCCTCATCCAAATTTTACGGACTCTTTCATGCGATAGTAAGGCGATGTTTGTTCGGTGCAACCCTGAGCTCTTTTTCTTGACAGTTGAAATTGAAACATTCACTACAGAAACGTAAAGCAAGCAACGGCTTGGTTCGATTAGCCAGATCACCTGTTATCGGATGGTAGATGGTGGATGTGATCTGTGGGCGTCGGAGTTTCACATTTGAAAATGGGAGGCGCAGAAGCAACAGGTTTGGTTTGGTTAGCCATAGGTCCTTAGATCACCTGTTATCGGATGGTAGATGGTGGATGTGCCCTGTGGGAATCGGAGCTTCACATTTGTGAAAAATTCCAACCGTTTCGAACGGATGGGCTCTGTGGGAAGGGGGTATTACGTACCTTCTGCACCGCTTCTCTGAAGTTGGTGATGTGACAAAAACATCGAATGTCGGCAAAAAAAAACATCGATGATTCTAAAAATTTTTAAACATCGATGCTTCTATCGAAGTTTCTCCACCCCCATCACTCTGGTTTTTTACAGCGTGTGAACAGTGTGAGTGCCCTTAGGTTCTTTTTAAAAAAGATAATCTTCCTGGTTTTATTGTACGTGGGGGAAAAGTCAATGTGGAAACACATGTAGTAAATTTCGAATAAAACTACTTTTATGCTGAGAGCATGCCTTAAATGGCCACATTTGTACGCGCAACTTGGCCAACTGCGTCGGCTGTGCGTTCTAATATGTGTGTATACAAGTGTGCAATAAATGAAGTGGGAAAAGTTCAACCGTGCAGTATAGCACATTCGATTCTCTTTGTCAACCTGCCACTGCTAGCACACATTTTGCAGGTGCGGGTGCAGGTCATAATAATACATGAAACTCCATATTGGCGTTGAAATAAAAGGCTATTTTTAATTTATGACAGTGCCGGCCAAAAAAGAGGCGATTCATAACACTCACTAAAAGTGTTAGGAGAGGAGCGAACCTCCGTTGAGTCATCTTTTGCTCTCACTCGCTCATTTGCATTGTCCGCAGCCGGCTGATTAATAACGGCCCGACTCGTACGGCCGTCTCGCTCACATACAAGCTCTAGCCGCGCTGTTGCTCTCTCTTGTGCTCGCTCTTAGAAAAGAAGTGGGTGAGTAAGAGGGTGACTCACGGTCTGGAATTGAGTGCTTTGGACCAGCAGCGGATCAGCCCCCAGCAGCACTCTCTCGTCTGAGTGAATTTTTCTCAAATTCAAAATCGGTTTATAATTCCGCTTTGCGCTCATTCGACTTTTGAAATCAGCCTCGAACGTTTCGAGATTTCCTAGCGAGTCTGAAGTGTGTGTGGAGCTGCTGGCGTATGGTTTCTGTTTCTATCTGAATTGGTCTCATCCCCCGTGCGTTGGCTGTGCTTAGTGTGTGTATTTGTGAGTTTTTTCAAAGGAGGAAAATTCTGCTTTGGTTGCGCTGCATCACAATTACTTGGATATAAATATGCATATACTAGCAAATCCTTACACAAGTCGCCGCTGCCACCCAATAATTTGTCAAGGGCGGAGAAAAGATGCTAACGAGGCAATGGCGCACCGTATTCCAGTTAACGGGGTCGAAGATTGTCGAATGCGATACTATAAATGTTAATTCTGTCTACCTCTCTCGTTGCAGTTAAAAGTAATTTACGACAAGAAAATCTTCGTCGGCGTTGCAGATTTTTCTTTGTCTCTTTGTCAACTTCGTGTGACCCCCGAAACGAAAGTCCGACTCGCCGTGCGGTAAGGCAGCGATCCAGCTAACATTCAGGTCATATCAATCCAACTTAATCCTCACCCTCGAAAAAAACACCATGAGCTGGCAAGATTATGTGGACAACCAACTCCTGGCCTCGCAGTGCGTGACCAAGGCGTGTATCGCCGGCCACGATGGAAACATATGGGCGCAGTCCAATGGTTTCGAGGTGAGTACGGAATGCGTTTGAAATACGGATAGAAAGCGGCCGGCGTATAACGGCAAGCTGACAACGAATTTTCGCAAGTTCAAGGGTGTGACTCGTGCTATCTCCCTCTCTCGGCCGCCATAATTACTTTCGCTTGTTAAAGAACAACTTCACCCTCGCCAGTTTCACCCCCAGCAGAGCTCCTGTGCAGGCCCGCTCTCCCACTCCCCCACGTTCCCAATTCAGAAGAGTCTGGGTGATCGTGCTGTAAGCCACTCGTACGGTCCTAATCGTAGTCGGAGGAATAGGCCAAACGGCACATATGACTAGTATATTTCTGTTTATCGATGACTCAGGTTCCACTTCGATTTGAGGTGATTACGAATGCACTCTGGGAGACAGAAATCTGATATCAGCAGCTGGCTTTAATGTATGGAGCGCTGTGCAACACTGGTTCCTGATAGTGCAGTCTGCAGCCCCACCCCTTCGCTATCGCTCGCAAATATCGCACTCAATTATAAGTGCAGGCTTTTCTGCTTTGTTGCTGTCGCTGATTCTGCTTGCTTCTTCTACCGTTCAAAATAAATGCTCTTTATCGGAGTGAAAATAATAGAAGTACAGAAAATATCTTGAGCAGGCGATGCCGCGTCACCAGCGTAAATTGAGTTGAGTCGAGTCAAGTCTGTTTTACCTCTTAATGCGAATAAATACTCTGAGCATTTTTAGTATGCGCGCCACGTCTTTGCCTTTTTCGTATGCGTGTGTAACTTCCTGTCGACTCTCTCTTGTGCGCGTTTCCACTCCCTTGTGCTTTGTTTGTAGACTGTCGACTTTTTCTCCCAGTTTCGTGGGTCCCATCAGATTAGAAACCAATTTTGACAAAATAAGGTTGACCAATGATTTGCTGGCTGCATCATCATTTTACTCTTTCTTTTTCTTCATTTCCCATTTTTTCACTCGGTATCAGTTTCATTTTACTACTGGTCTCGTATTCGTCTTTTGTTGATTTTCTTTATTTCGCATTTCCCAAGTTACCTAATTTTAATCTCAATTCGTAGTTTAAATCGCAAAAATCGTAGTTAATATCCACTTTTACCCTCCCGATTAATCAGCAGCCTTGGGCCTTTCCAGAATTATTTTAAGACTTCGAATTTCATAGGCTTATCAAAAACGTCTTTGTTGTGTTTATTATTTTATTTTTATTTTTTTGCAAAACCGGCCTCAAAATACTGGATCTGTTTTATGTTTGTGCAAGCACATGCGTTAAAAAATTTCCTTTTTAGGAGATTGCAAACGTTTTTTGCCAGTTGTGGAGTTTTTGCGATCGATGCGGCGCGCACCTCTGTTTTTGGTATAGCTGTCTATAAAACCGGCTTTGTGCGAGTATTCTTCTCTGCTCTCCGCCTTTCTTTCTCTCAGTCGACGTGCTTCTCGCTCAATTGAAACTTCTTGATGCCTACAGCTCGAGAGGCATTTCGATGTGTCACCTTTTGGCAGGCGGCAAATAAGTAACTATCACCGTGGACGGCAGACCACGTAGTCACGAAGCGCACCAGGAGAGTGTGCGAAGGCAACTACTATAAATACACGAAGAAATGAAAATCTACTGTGATCGTCCGATCGTTAGGAGTGATACATAAATCGAAAGGTATCGCAAAGACTAAAAGGGTTGCATACCAAGACTTTACAAAATCAATTGGCTTGGGAGAAAGAGCGGTGAAAGTGTAAAAGTGAAAATTTTGAAAATTTGATCTGTTGGGGCCGTTGGTGATAAATGCACAAGTTAATTAGTCTAATTGTGTTCTTACTTAAAATACGTTGTTGAAATCGAATGCTCCTTTCAAAAGTTATACCCAAAACAAGATTTTGGCAGACTTCTCAAAATGAACATTTTATTTTGTTTTCCAGTTTGTCCCAAAACGTTATTTAGGGTCCTAAAAATTCTAGACGATGTTAGACACCTTAATATAAGAAACTTTAGTCCTACCACTTTTGGAAAAACTCGCTAGTTTGGCGGGCTATAAATAGCTACATTTCGTACACCCGTAGCTTGTGATCTACTACAGCTACAACCTACAGCTGTGCTATATGTCGTTAGAAAGGTTTTTTAAAATAATTTGTATGCCTTTCTAACATGATTTGTCTAAATACTATCGCTAAAAAATTATCATCAAACTTTTTTAAATTTAGATTAAGAAATCTAAATTTTTTATTTTTCAAAAACGATTTCGGTTAAAACTTTAAACTGTATATCCCTTGAGATTCCTCAGCTTTGGACAACATTGAATTTTGTATGTGCGTATCCAAACGCTATTTTAGGGTCATGGAATCATTTAAATTGCAAGCAAATGTTCCATATAAGAAACTTGAACTCTACAGCTTCTGAGAAAGTGAATTAATTATATGATTGATGTTTAAAACAAAAACTTCTGATATGAAACAAAAACACCTCTTAACAAGGTAAAAATCTAGTGACGATCGCACCTTTAACAAACAAAAGTTCTGATATCAACTTTTGTGACGAAACTGTATTATACGATCTACTAAATAAGCACACTTTCTAAGGGCATATTAAATTGCAGAGTGCCGAATGTAAAAAATTTAGAAAGTGTATTTATATTCTTTCTCGGTACCTAGCCGAGTCGATCTATCCATGTCCGTCCATATAAACGCTGAGATCTGGACAGAAGCAGATTTGAGGAGTTTTAAGCAGCAGAAGTAACACCAGCAAGCGCTCATGACGCTAAAGTCCGTCTAGCGCCTACATTTTTGAAGATTTTGTTTAAGCGTTAATTTAAACTGAATTTATTGATCAATACCTATCTACATTTCAATAATCATCCCACTCGCAATTTTATTAAAAATATATGAAATACTAAATAAATATGTGAGAAAAGGGCTTCCACGGTCAGTAGTATATCTACCATCCGCTAGGATGCCAAAAATAAATACCCTGAAATTTTATTTTTAAATTGGTCAACAGAAGAAACACCTATTTGTTTTAAAGTTGGTTAGCTGACTAACGGGTGTCTAAAAGACGAAGCTCTCGACTATAGCGTTCTCCCTTGTTTTAACATTAAAAAATTTAAATTAAGTAAGTGAGCTTGTCACAATGGGACAGTTGATAGCTATACTGTAGAATCCGGCAAATTTAATATAGGTGTTATATGAAAATATGTACCAAGGTGAGGTAATATACCCGGTTATGATACCACACAATTTTATAAGGTTCTGGATAATCCTATTATTTAGTACATAAATATGTGTTTCTGCAACCGATTGCTTCCATACCGTAGAACGGTATAATAAAAATAAAAGCAAATACTTTTTATACCCGTTACTCGTAGAGTAAAAGGGTATACTAGATTCGTCGGAAAGTATGTAACAGGCAGAAGGAAGCGTTTCCGACCCCATAAAGTATATATATTCTTGATCAGGATCACTAGCCGAGTCGATCTAGCCATGTCCGTCTGTCCGTCTGTCCGTCTGTCTGTCCGGATGAACGCTGAGATCTCGGAAACTATGAGAGCTAGGCTATTGAGACTTGGTGTGCAGATTCCTGAGCTTCTTACGCAGCGCAAGTTTGTTTCAGTAGAGTGCCACGCCCACTCTAACGCCCACAAACCGCCCAAAACTGTGGCTCCTACAGTTTTGATGCTAGAATAAAAATTTTAACTGAAATGTATTGTTCTCATCAATACCTATCGATTGACTCAAAAATTTGTCACGCCCACTTTTACGCCCACAAGCCGCCCACAAACTTCAAAAAATCGTAAATATGAACGTGGATATCTCAGAAACTATCAATAGATAGAGAATTGGGATCTCAGATTTAGATTCCGTAGCCTTGTGCGCAGCGCAAGTTTGTTACGAAAATATGCCACGCCCACTCTAACGCCCACAAACCGCCCAAGCCTGTGGCGCCCACAATTTTCATGCTAGATACAACATTTTAACTGAACTGTATTGGTCTCGTCAATACCTATCGATTGACCCAAAAAAAAATTTGCCACGCCCACTCTAACGCCCATAACGCTTAAATCTGTCTACCGCCGATAGGTGGCGCATTTCAATCTCGCTTTGCTGCTTGCATATCTCCATTTCCCTTTGGTCCCTTTATCTGAGTAACGGGTATCTAATAGTCGAGGTACTCGACTATAGCGTTCTTCCTTGTTATATTTTAAAATCATGAGTCGATCTGATCTACGTAGCTCGCTGTTATTATTTGTTTAATTTATTTTGGGAGCGGTCCTAATGGGTTTATCTTTTTATAGTAAACGTACAATGAAGGTTTTTCTTTTGTTCTAAAAGTTGATAAGGGCCGGTTTCTCGAGTCCCTGACAAACTCCCTGATAGCTTTGTTTTCGAAAAAGTTAAGGATCAGAAAAACTTGTCGGAAAAGCAAATCGGTTTTCTCGAGTGTTTTTGAGTGCTGTTAATCACAAAATTGCTTTGATTATAATGTAATTATAATTATTGCATCAGCTGTTTAGGTTTTGTTTCTTTGAGATTATAAAATCAAGCAAAAACACCTCTTGACGATCGTACCATCAACAAAAAAGTTCTGATATCAAATTTTGTGACGAAAATGTATTATACTATCTACTAAATAAACATACTTTCTAAATTCTTTATATTCGGCACGCTTCAAATCAATATAACTGTGTTTAGCTGTACGATTTTGATAAAGCGTGTCGAATGAGAAAACACAGGTATATTGAAATGCAGCCTGCATTGGCGGCCTTCTCGGAGTTTGGGAAGTATAGAACCGTTCGTAATATAATTATTAAATGACTCTCTGCACTGAGAAGTGGGCGCGACCTATGATTCCGCCTTTTTCTCTATAGCTTTATTCTTCCAAATTCCATTTTATTATAATGTTCCTTTCGGAGTCTTGTAATTGCCTACCTTTGACTTTTATGATTAAAAATGCGTCGACAAAACGTTTGATAATTGTGTATTCGCCTACCTTGATATTGCAAATATAATCTGACCAATAAATTGGCAATTAATGCAACTATCTCCAGCTGTACGCAAACTTTGGAACACCTTTTATTTTAAAAGGTTTTGGGGAAACACGAATTATGAGAGTACCAAAGAGGATATTATTGTTTTAAGTTATAGAATATGAAGGCAATTGCTATCCACACAAAAAACCATAGTCTTTTTAAATAACTCCTATCCCAAGATTTTTACTGTCAAAGTGACAAAATAAAAATTATTTGCACTGTACGATGACGATGAGTGTAGCTCTCACATATGTAAACACTCGAGAAAACATAATTTCTCTAGGAGGTATCTTACCTGTCCGAGAAAGGTTAGCCAGCACTCCAAAATCCAGCCCTGAGTCCTGTCAGAGCTAGATTCCACATTGGCGGTCGAGAAAACAAAATTTTACTTAGCAGCAAAGAAAGGTGGTTTGCGGTAAACATCATTGCGCATCACAGTGTTAACTTAAAAGGTAATAGAATTGGGCTGGTATCGTCGAAACGTTTTTTTTAATGTCAATTTTTTTCATTAAAAAGAATCAAGGTTTTTCTTAGGTAAAAACAAGTTGTTTACTTTAAAATGTGGCAAAAAAATTATGTAAACCACAATTTGGCAATAGATCCTAATGGTTTCTAACTTAAATCTATCCCGTCTTGCAGGTGACAAAAGAGGAGCTTTCCAAACTAATCAGCGGATTCGACCAGCAGGACGGGCTCACCAGCAACGGCGTAACACTCGCCGGCCAACGGTACATTTACCTTTCCGGCACGGACCGCGTGGTACGCGCTAAGCTCGGCCGGAGCGGAGTGCACTGCATGAAAACAACACAAGGTAAGCTACTTTGAAATCCTCATATCATTGGAGATGATAAAAGACTTACAAAATAAAATCGTCAAAATGCTACCCAAAGCCTTCCTTGTTAATTCGGTAAAGTTAAGCTCCCAGATTATAAAAGGGCACATATAATTTTTTTGGTGTCCATTTTTTAAGTGCCTATACTTGGACCATATGAATTAATTATCTTAATTTCTGATGACCCGAATTCGGTCATCAAAGACACATTTCAAAGGTAACACTATAATACAATAAAAATGGTATACAAAATATCACCAATGTGTAGGAAATTCTTCTTTGTGTTACGAAATGATTTCAGTCAAAAGTTTGCAACGCAGTGAAGGAGACGTTTCCGACCCCATAAAGTATAAATATTCTTGATCAGCATCACTAAACGAGTCGATCTAGCCGTGTCCGTCTGTCCGTCCGTTTCTACGCAAACTAGTCTCTCCGTTTTAAAGCTATCGGGCTGAAACTTTCCCAAAAGTCTTATATCTTTTGCAGGTAGTATATAAGTCGGAACCAGCCGGATCGGACAACTATATCTTATAGCTCCCATAGGAATAATCGGGAAAAAAAAATGTAAAAAAAGTATTTCTTTAGTGTTTTTTAACATATAATCACCTACGCTTGGAAATAACATTTTTTAATTAGTTCTGAATTTCGAATTAAATTTTATCAAAATCGGACGACTATATCATATAGCTGCCATAGAAACAAATTATAGCTTCGGTGTTTTTTGACATATTATCTTATACTATTGGGAATACCATTTTTTGTGTTTTTTGTAATAATTATAACTGCAAGGGTATACAAATTTCGGCTTGCCGAAGTTAACTTCCTTTCTTGTTTAACACATAAACTCTTACGCTTAAAAATAACATTTTTTAATTAGTTCTAAATTTCGAATTTAATTTTATTAAAATCGGACGACTATGTCATATAGCTGTCATAGGAATGATCGGAAAATTGGTGGGAAAATAATATGAAACAATTTAAAGCTTCGGTGTTTTTTGACATATTATCTTATACTATTGGGAATATAATTTTTTGTATTTTTAAACTTAATAATTATAACTTCAAGGGTATACAAACTTCGGCTTCCCGAAGTTAACTTCCTTTCCTGTTTGCAATATTTTTATTCTGTTTGTTAGGGTAAGTAGGGTTACATATCTATTAACTAAAATAAAAGTGGTTACGCCCACAATGCGGAAGGTTTTTAAAACTTTGATACATTTATCAAAAAAGTAGCAAAGTTATGCGGCAACAAATATGGCACCACTTAAAGAAAAGGCTTAAAAAACTTAAAAATACTGCGCTTTATATGAAATATATGATTTTATACATCTTAAGGTAAAAAAATTTTGTTCTGAAGCTTGGGCTGCAACAACAACAACGACCGGCCTTAACGCCACTAGACACCAGAATCTTCCTTGGGAAAATTGTTATGTGACTCTTTCCAAATAGCTCAAGGGCAGTTTTATTTCTTCAATTTGGCTTGAAAGGTCCCCATTATACCATTTAGCTTAAGGGTTTTACAACTTTGGACGACTCTCTATCTAATTTTTTATACCCGGTACTCGCAGAGTAAAAGGGTATACTGGATTCGACAGGTAGAAGGAAGCGTTTCCATCCCATAAAGTATATATATTCTTTATCAGGATCACTACCCGAGTCGATCTTGCCATGTCCGTCTGTCCGTCCGTTTTTCTTAGTTTTAAAGCTATCGGGCTGAAACTTTCCCGAAATTCTTATTTCTTTTGCAGGTAGTATATTAGTCGGAACCAGCCGTATCGGACAAATATATCTTATAGCTCCCATTGGAATAATCGGAAAAAAAATTAAAACAAATTATATCTTTGGTGTTTTTTAACATATAATAACCTCCTACGCTTGGAAATAACATTTTTCAATTAGATCTGAATTTTGAATTTAATTTTAACAAAATCAGACGACTATATCATATAGCTGCCAAGAGAACGATCGGAAAAGTGGTGGGGAAATTATTATGAAACAAATTATAGCTTCGGTGTTTTTTGACATATTATCTTATACTATTGGGAATGCCATTTTGTGTATTATTAGGAATATTTAATTTAAAAAAAAAATGGTTTGTTGATTTTGATCGTATTTTCCTTTACTCTGGGATATAGATTAATTTAACTTTTCAGTATTACGAATTTAATTTTACACAAATATCTCTGAAGCTAGCTACAATCCTTAAGAATTTAACATGGTGTTACTAACATTGATTATTTCTTATAACTGCAAGGGTATGCAAACTTCTGCTTGTTGAAGTTAACTTCTTTTCTTGTTCTTTTAAAAGTCTTTCATAACAGTTCTTATTCTAACTTGATGTAAAAGTCACCCAAAGACTTTTGAGTGATTCTTTGTGAAACGTATCGAGATTTTCATTATGGTCTCAAAACGGTTTCATATTTTTATCAAGATATTATACCATTTATACAGGATTTTAAAAATATTAAAAAACTTTATCCATTTGACAGAAGCAAAGATATGGCGATGCCTTTTTTTGTTAAGATTGTGTATAACTTTAAATTACATGGTGTAAAAAATAATAAAAAATTCACCTTAATTATTATTTTTGCCAACCTTTCAGATAAAAATAACTCCAATAACAGTTTCCAAGCAAATTATAGTCCAAACTTAAAAAAAAAATTCAAACGCGGTTTTCTGCAAATCGGCATTTTTAATTTTTATAAAAAATTAGTATAATGTTCTAAACATAATCCTTGTTGAATCCTTCAAATTTTGACGTGGGACCTCCATGGGTTTCCCCAGAACTAATTAAAACAGCTTATATTAAATCAAAATCAAAGCAGTCTTTTCTTGTGTTTACTATTAAATTATGTTGTAACGAACTGTTTTCGAACGTTTTACGCGCTACTTAAACGACGCGACTAGCCCAGAGATATTGTATTATTGCAAATGCAAGATATCCGATTGGGACAAATCGGAAAACTTTATTGTTTGTCTTGGGCTGATAGAATTAATTTTTTATAGCATCATTGACAAGAATATTTAAATGATATAAAACGAGAAAGTGGGCTCCCATTTAAAGAAGCGATGTAAGCCACCGCATTTAGCTGACGAGGTCAAAATTCCAGCCCAAGACAAACAATAAAGTTTTCCGATTTGTCCCAATCGGATATCTTGCATTTGCAACATAAATTTGGTGGGACGAAAGTACAATATCTCTGGGCTAGTCGCGTCGTTTAAGTAGCGCGTAAAACGGTCGAAAACAGTTCGTTACAACATAATTTAATAGTAATAACAAGAAAAGACTGCTTTGATTTAGATTTAATATAAGCTGTTTTAATGAATTCTGGGGAAACCCATGGAGGTCCCACGTCAAAATTTGTAGGATTCAACAAGGATTATGTTTAGAACATTCTACAAATTTTTTATAAAAATTAAAAATGCCGATTTGCAGAAAACCGCGATTGAATTTTTTTTTTAAGTTTGGACTATAATTTGCTTGGAAACTGTTATGGGAGTTATTTTTATCTTAAGGGTTGGCAAAAATAATAATTAAGGAGAATTTTTTTTTATTTTTTACACCATGTAATTTAAAGTTATACACAATCTTAACAAAAAAAAAGGCATCGCCATATCTTTGCTTCTGTCAAATGGATAAATTTTTTTAAAATCCTGTATAAATGGTATAATATCGTGATAAAAATATGAAACCGTTTTGAGACCATAATGAAAATCTCGATACGTTTCACAAAGAATCACTCTTTTATAGATTTTGCGCAGTTTTGTTCGATGACGCGTTTCCAACGAGATACCAACTTCATAATGCCCCTCTTATAGAAGCTCGCTTCCCTATTGGCAAAAA
The DNA here is from genome assembly GCF_014743375.2 of Drosophila subpulchrella. Classification (NCBI taxonomy): domain Eukaryota; kingdom Metazoa; phylum Arthropoda; class Insecta; order Diptera; family Drosophilidae; genus Drosophila; species Drosophila subpulchrella. The sequence continues at coordinate 297,724 of NW_023665448.1, read as the reverse complement.
ACTCGGAGAGCCAATTTTCACAGGACTCTCTTGTGGCCAACTTCAGACTGCCAAGCGCGTTCGCCATGGACAGAAACAGGTGGTACTCACTTGGTGCGAGATCCGGACTATACGGTGGATGCAAAAGAACCTCCCATTCGAACTCCCGGAGCTTCTGGCGCGTCACCAAAGATGTGTTTGGCCTGGCGTTGTCCTGATGGAAGACAATTCGGCCTCTGTTGATCAAAGGTGGCCTCTTCTGCATAAGTGCTGCCTTCAGGCGGTCCAGTTGTTGGCAGTACAGGTCCGAATTGAGCGTTTGGCCATATGGGAGCAGCTCATAGTGGATGATTCCCTGCCAATCCCACCAAACACACAGAAGAACTTTCCTGGCCGTCAATACAGGCTTGTCCACCTTCTGGGCGGCTTCACCGCTTTTCGACCATAACCGTTTGCGCCTTACGTTGTCGTAAGTGACCCACTTTTCAATGGGTCGATGATAACGGTCAAAGATTATTTTTTTCGTCAATTCGAGTGGCACCCATACATCGAGCTTCTTAGTGACTCCAAGCTTCTATAAATGGCTTATGCTACGGCTGCTACTATGCCGGTGTCTTTCGACGACAGACCTTCCGGAGCGTGGCGCATCTTCGACCACGTCTACACCAGATCGAAAACGTTGAAACATCGATGTGCGGTGGATATGGAAACTGTATCGGGACCATAAACTGGACAAATTTTTTGGCGGCTTGAGATGCATTTTTGTCTTTAACGTAGTAGTACTGTAAAATATGTTGTGTGTTTTCCCTTTATTTTGATCCACGTTTACGACGCCATAACTCACGAACGACAACAAGAAACAACAATCAATAAAACACGTATTAGCGCGTGAAAAGAGCTTTCCAAAAAGGTATAGTAGTATAACCCAATGCGAAGAACTAAACTAGAAACACGCGCTTGCAGCGACAACTGGCGAAAGTACCGTAAGACTTTTTTGACAACCTAATATCTCAAAAACCGCACATTAGAGATACCAATTTATTTTAAACGCATAGTAAAGTCAAATATTTAATCACTAATTTTTTACATATTCAAACCTAATAAATAAATCTGTGGTTTTTACAGAAAACATTTGTAAAACTTGTTGCAAATATTAAAATAATTAAATCAAAGTGAATGATATTTGAAAATATATTACATTAAAAACAAACAAAAAATAGTAGCTGGGTACTTTCCTGCAGTTTCACAGTTCAGCACTGTCACATAATTATTTCGCCGTCGACTGTTTGTGCTCAAATCTATTTATACAGACTTTCGTTTACTGCGGTCAAGACTTTTATTTTTTAAAGACTTTTCGATCAGACTTGTCAAATTTTTATTTTTTAAAGTTTTTGGTAACTGATATGTAAGACTTTTATAAGTTGAAGTCAAACGTAATTGTTATTTATGAGTTTAATAGTAAAAATAACAGTTATTAGGGACTTTAAAAATAAAAGCTATTAATATAAGTTATAAAAGATATATATAAGTATGTATCTGTATCTGTATACTTTGAAAATTCTTGTTACGTTTCCATCATACTTTTTTTTATAAAGACTTAAAAAAATAACTTATTTTCGGTCCCTGGTTTCGAGTTTTTAGTGAACATGAAGAAACATGTTTTTGAACCCTTTCATAAACAAATTAAAAACCAAACTATGCAAGCCCCTGAACATCATTAAACACCTTTCCTCTCTAAAATACAACACCAACACTTCCTCGCTAATCCATATTGTAAAATCCATCCTCGTCTCTAAAATAGATTACTGTCTGCCCATTTACGGAAACGTTCCTAAAAACCTAATTAACCGAATAAAAACTTCCATAAACTCAGCAATCAGATAAGCGCTAGGTGCATTTGGGACAACACCAACTAACAACTTACTTTTAGAAGCCAATATAAGCACACTAGAGCACATAACAAAACTCTTAACAGGCAAACTTTCAAAAAAACATACACTCATTTGACACCCCCCTTAAAAAACTTACTAAAATCTCCAAAAAGAAATTCAAATATCCCACTAAGGAACTTCACCTTCCCTTTGCACCAATCAAAAACAACTACAATAAAAAATACGACATGGAAGTCATTAACAAAGCTACTAACTCAACACTATCCAACTACAACAAAACCAGCACATCTCCCACAATATATAAACAACTCTTTCAATCTCTAAAGAACACTCTGCTCAATCACCAATTTCTTTACACCGACGGCTCTATGGCCAACGGTATAATCAGCTATAGTATAACCAGCGAAACCACAGCAGAGTGCCACGTCCACTCTTACGCCCACAAACCGCCCAAAACTGTGGCTTCTACAGTTTTGATGCTAGAATAAAAATTTTAACTGAAATGCATTGTTCTCATCAATAACTATCGATTTACTCAAAAAAAAGTTTGCCACGCCCACAAACCGCCCACAATCTTCAAAAAATCGTAAATATGAACGCGGATATCTCGGAAACTATCAAGGATAGAGAATTAGGATCTCAGTTTTAGATTCCGTAGCCTTGTATGCAGCGCAAGTTTGTTACGCGAATATGCCACGCCCACAAACCGCCTAAACCTAAAAAATCGTATTTTATGAATTCCATGGAACTCCAAATTAAATAGGCATAATCTTAAACTTCATGACCATTAGTATGATTTTGAAATTTATTGAATAATTTTTTCAATCGGCTTTTTTTGTACTATATCTCAATAAATTCAGATTGTTTTCAATTGATTGACTAATCCATACCTTATACGATTCTATTATCTTTTGCAGCCGTGATTGTTTCTATCTATGAAGATCCTGTACAGCCCCAACAGGCCGCTTCCGTCGTAGAGAAACTTGGAGATTATCTGATTACTTGCGGGTACTAGGACCATAAATCAGCACATACACCCCCATCAACCACAACACACACAGCAACCACTATAGCAACAGGAAAAAAATTTATAAGAGAAAACCGTAAATGAACTAACATAAAAAGTAATTAATAATATTTACATTTATGGAAAAAAACCGACGGCCAAGAAAGCACTTGCGGTTTTTTGTGTGTACAAGAAGAAATTGAACGAGTTAAAATGCATATACTTAAAATTGTCAAAAGCGTAAATAGTTACTGAATTACAACAAAAATATAAATTTCTGCATTATTATATTTAAAAATTTTTGGTTTATACGATACAAATAAAAGGAAAACACATCTATAAAATGTCCCGTAAAAAATAAAATCAATCCTTAGCTTTGAACAAAAATTAAAAAAAAGTATTGGCAACCTTAGTTATAAGCGACCAAAACTACAAATGCAGCAAACCCAAAAAAATTGAAGCGAGAATAATTACCAAAAACAGAACAACGCAAAGTGACGAAGACATTTTTTTGTACAGCGATATTTACAAAATCGACTGTTTATGTATATCAATACATAAATGCAAGCAAATGTTTTATATAATAGAGTGAGAGAAGATTTTTATTTATCAACCGATCGAAGGGTAGCAAAGGAAGGGAGAGTAAAGTAAGCTAACGAAACGGAGGAAGCCAAGTTCGAAAAATACCAACCAATATAAATAAATATCTATATATGTATGTTTATATACGTGAACTACTTGGAGATCCACGATGCTCTATTTTTATATGGTGTAAGGGAAAAAATCAAGTTGGCAGATTCGTGAATACCAGACGCAGTGGCTGAATTTTCATATAAAGATTTCGGGAATTGGGACAAAATTAATTAAAGTTAAATATGAAATACAAAGCGCACGTTTCATCAAAAAGTCTTCTTATTCAGATTGAGTTTTCCATTGTCACTCTGTATGTAGGCGACCCTCTCTCACTCTCTTTGTAATATGTCGGTATTATTGCTGGTCATTTTTCACATCGAATCCAAAGAATGCCACTAAGGGCACCATTATCGTATAAGTTTGTGTGTGTTATGTCCAGGCTTGCGCGTTAGGATTACTCCCTACTGATCCCGGGAATCTTCATTCGCTCTCTTACTTATTTTTCCACTTCGCTTTTCATCCCCTGAAATTTTTTGTAGAAGCAAAATAAAAACCGAATGCATATACATATGGATATAAAACATAAAATACTTTAATACTATTTAAATAAAAAGACGAGTGAGATAACTGCAAATGCTCCTCATAAAAAGGAAGAACCTGGATTATTCTTTCTGGGTGGTGGGGGTCTATTGACGATCGATGAATCATTGAACATTGCGCTCCTACCGCGTTCGCCACAGTTATTCATGGTCGCTGCAATAACAATTTCGTGTCCATTTATGGTTTCTTTTAATTATTTTAGAAACCGGTGCTATCAGCGCTGGCTATTCATCTGAGTGAATCGCCAGGTTATTTTTGTCGCCATACAATTTTTTGAAATGGCTGACGAAATGCTTACATTATTTTTTCTGAGGCTCGTCCACTTTCTTTCAGTAACTGCCATTCTTACATAACTTTCAGCTGTCGTCTGGCAGTAAGACATTGACTCACATTATCGATCCATGATCGTAACGTTAAATAGTTGTACTAAAATTTAACATTTGGGCTACACATAAAATTTTGCTTTAATCGAATATTAGAATTCAGTTTTCGCTACTTCCTTTAGAGCTGTAGTTAATAAATCTAAAATCTAAGCAATATTGGCGAAAAAACGAAAATGTTAAGTACAGTACTACTGAGGGTTAGGTTAGGTTAGGTAGGTGTGGTTGGAGATTAGATAACTAATCCCCCCACTTAGGCCACACTGGGCCTCTTGTGACACCACGTAATGTTTGTGCAGATCCTTTTCCCTAGCTCATTGGTTATTGGCTTTCACGAAACGGTTTGTTCTTTTTAGGAAACATAGGAGTTTGGGAATGCTTACGCCCTGAATGGACACAATGCTCGGACGTGTGTAGCTCCCTAGGGTTTGAAAACGCTTAATGTTATGCGCTGTGCAGAAGCACAGGTGTTCGATGCTCTCCTCTTCGTCTATAGCTTGCAGCTGCGGCAGTAGTCGTGGGTACTGAGTCACAGTAAAACACAAGTAAAACACGTCAAGCGGGTTTGGTGGGCAAAAATCAACTGAATATTCTTTATTGATAATGTTTTAAAGAAAACTTAATTTAGGTTTACAGAAGTGCTTATTAGGTTTTCTTACGAATTATTCTGGTCGACATGTGTAAGATCGTTGGCCTCTATTTAGCCTGAAATTAATAACGATCGATGAACTATGCATTTCCTGTTTACTGTGTTATATTGCTTATTTGGATTTTATATTTTCTTAGAACTTATTTTGGTTGGCATGTGCCAGATCGTTAACCTGTGCATTTCCTGTTTGCTGTATTATATTGCTTATTTAGCATTTAATGAGTTAAGCAATTCTTGTACTTTATTATTAAGAGGTGGTAAAGAAGGAATTGGGTTTTGGACATATGTGGGAAGTGAAGTGGGGTTATACGTAACTTGTGCGCGTGAGACAATGGCCCGAGAGGGCCTTTAGGAGAAAGGATATGTCTTTCCTATTGCATTGTAGTAGAGTTTTGGTTCTTTTCGGGTTGTAATTTGGCCACGTGAGTCTGGAATTGTGGCATGTTGAGGTTGTGATCCATCTGTTGTTGGAGAGGGTGTACAGTCTCAGCCTGAGCAGGATCATGCAGGTAGCCATGGGCATACCCATGTCCATATCGCGAAGGCTTGTCGGCTTGTCCCTTGTCTTGCTAGCTCGTCTGCTATGCAGTTGCCCTCAATATTATGGTGTCCAGGTACCCAGATGAGATTTACGGCATTCAGAGATAGTTGTTAAGTTTGTTGTGTTGGAGTCGAGGGCCCTGAGGGCTGTTTGACTGTCCGAAAAGATGAAGATGTCTGTGTCTGGATTGCCATGACTTCCGCTTGGAAAACACTACAGACTTTTATGTCCAGTTCGGGAGAGAAAACTCCCCCACCTGTTTGGGAGTTAAGCTTGGAGCCGTCTGTGTATATATTGACGGTGTTTTCGAATTGTTGTGGGAGGTAGTCCCAGTCTGTACGGGTGGGTATGAAGATCTTATATCTTCTTTCGAAGTTGACTATGGGTGGAACGTATAATATGTGGTATGCATATCTGATTTGTTAGGAAACTGGAGTGACCCGTTGAGCCTGTCGCCATGCCACTGCTTCGCGGAGCCTCAGCGCTGTTGCAGATGCCTGAGGTTACAATTATTTTCTAGGGAAGGCCACCACACGATGTTTCCTTAGAGAAGAATGGACCTGACTATTCCATTGTATAGCCAGTGAATTATTACGGGACTCAGTTTCACTCTAAGCTTTGAGGAGAAAGACGTGTGACTAGCGAGGGAGTCCCAGACCCAACTCTTATCAGTTAAATCAATAACTACAACAAAAACAAGTGTACAAGTGCACAAAACAAATTTCGAAAAAAAAGCAATAACAAAACAACTACTGAACAGTTCCAAAAACCTCAGCAGGGCACCTGCCCTACAACAATAACAATGCCTCCCGATATAAATAGACTTTTCAAGTCAAGCGACACCGGCCCCAAATTCATCAACATAAACAGAACAGACAATAAAACATTTGAAAATGTATCCCCCTTCCTAATCAAAAAAGTAATTGACTATACATGCAATGGTCTAGTGGAATCGTGCAAAAAAACAAGAATTGGCGGTCTACTAATCAAGACCAAAGACACACTCCAAGCCATTAAACTCATAAAGCTGAGCATCTTCCATGACTTTCCCGTAGTTAGCATAGTACTCTTAACTTTCTTTCTTAACTCAAATGATCTAAGAAACATCGAAGAAGAAATCATATTGCAAGAACTCAAATCGCAAAACGTCACAGAAATACGAAAAATCAAGAAAATGGATAAAAACGAACTAAAAGAAACCGGACTCATCATTATAACCTTCGCATCACTGACACTCCCAGAGACAATGATGATTGGTTATGAAAAGGTAAACATACGCCCATACATACCACTCCCACTCAGATGCCGCAACTGCCTCAGACTTGGTCACCCCACAACAGCTTGCAAATTAAACACACTATGCAACAACACATACATACATAAGTTCTGCATAAACTGCAAATACGACCTTCCAACCAACAAACACAGCCCAATAGACAAAACATGCCCAGCATTCATAAAGCAAAAAGAGCTGACATCAATCAAAACCCTAGAAAAAGTTGACCACAAAACAGCCATCAAAATATACTACACCCGACACATACACCAACCAGTACTCTACCATATCAACAGAACAACCAACCAAAAATCAACAATACCCACAAAATACCCTTCTTGCTTCTCCTATCACCAAACTGCAGTCAAACCATCCAAAAATATCACACCTGCCCAACCACAACAAAGAAAAGCAACGTCATACGACGATCTCGAAGTACCCATGGACACCACACCCGCATTAGCCTCAACATCAACACTCAGCTCATCCCTATCAGAAGAACTCCAACTCAAAATTTACAAAAACAAACAAAACACACTTGGCAAGCCCCTTAAATCTAAGGAAAAAAATGAACAAAAACCTAAGAAAAGCAACAAAATCACTAACCGTTTGCTTAACAGCGATAGCGACAGCATTTAACCTTAGCCTACATACAAGAAAATACCATATAGCATTATCAACAAAAACCTAATTTTAACAATGCTAAAAGTCCTCCAATGGAACTTAAACGGGTATATTAACAATTATAGCCAGTTGCAAGTCCTTATTAAAAACCACAACCCAAAAATAATATCATTACAAGAAACCCACCTACACTCCACTCAAAACATTCCTATCCCAATTAACTATACCCTTTACCACGAAAATACGGATATGGAGGTGTAGCACTTCTAATCCACAACTCAATACAACAACAAATCGTACCGACTAATGCACTCGACTTTGGCACAATAGCAGTAAAAGTTCACTCCAACATCAAATTTACCAAAATCTCATCGTACATACCTCCCAGCAAATCTTTTAAAATCCAAAACCTCAGAAACATCTACGACAGTCTACAACCACCCTTCCTAATTACAGAAGACTTTAACAGTTGGCATAGAAGTTGGGGCTCACAGGCCAACAATACTAGAGGCAACATAATATTTAAATTTATTAACCAATCCTCAATAATAACACTTAACAACGGATCACAAACTCACTTTACTACACACCATACCTTCACCCACATAGACCTCTCCATCGCATTACCCTTACTCTCTCTTAGCTCCAAATGGTATACAGATAACTCCCTCTCGGGTAGTGATCACTATCCCATTCATATCGACTTGTTTGAACAGAACATCACCTGCCCTGTTGAAAGACCCAGATTCAACCTTAAAAAAGCTAATTGGCCCCTATTTCAAGAGATTTCCGAAAAGTTATCTAACGAAAGATTTCCCAGCTCAAACATAAACAAAGAAGCAGCCAACATAACTAAAATAATTATTCAAGCAGCCAATGAAACCATTCCCCAATCACATAAATATAAAATAAAGAAAACTGTTCCATGGTGGGACCAAACCCTTCAAAAACTCAAAAACGAAAAAAACAAGAAAGGAAGTTAGCTTCGGCAAGCCGAAGCTTATATACCCTTGCAGCTATAATTATTAAATTTAAAAACACAAAAAATGATATTCCCAATAGTATAAGATAATATGTCAAAAAACACCGAAGCTATAATTTGTTTCATATTATTTTCCTACCAATTTTCCGATCGTTCCTATGGCAGCTATATGATATAGTCGTCCGATTTTGATAAAATTAAATTCGAAACTCAGAACTAATTAAAAAATGTTATTTCCAAGCGTAGGAGGTTATATGTTAAAAAACACCGAAGCTATAATTTGTTTCATATTATTTTCCTACCAATTTTGCGATCGTTCCTATGGCAGCTATATGACATAGTCGTCCGATTTTGATAAAATTTAATTCGAAATTCAGAACTAATTAAAAAATGTTATTTCCAAGCGTTGGAGGTTATATGTTGAAAAACACCGAAGCTAAAATTTTTTTCATATTATTTTTCCACAAATTTTCCGATCGTTCCTATGGCAGCTATATGATATAGTCGTCCGATTTCGATAAAATTTAATTCAAAATTCAAAATTATTTAAAAATTGTTATTTCCAAGCTTAGGAGTTTATATGCTAAAAAACACCAAAGATATAATTTTTTTTCATTTTTTTGTCCGATTATTCCTATGGGAGCTATAAGATATAGTTGTCCGATCCGGCTGGTTCCGACTTATATACTACCTGCAAAAGATATAAGACTTTTGGGAAAGTTTCAGCCCGATAGCTTTAAAACTGAGAGACTAGTTTGCGTAGAAACGGACGGACAGACGGACAGACGGACAGACGGACAGACGGACAGACGGACAGACGGACAGACGGACAGACGGACATGGCTAGATCGACTCGTCTAGTCATGCTGATCAAGAATATATATACTTTATGGGGTCGGAAACGTCTCCTTCACTGCGTTGCAAACTTCTGACTGAAATCAATATACCCTCTGCAAGGGTATAAAAATATTATGTTGGCTCACTCTAAACAGAAACATTGACATGACAAACATACTTGCATACAAAAAAGCAAACGCCAAACTTAAACGGGAAATAAAAATTAGGAAACGAACATCTGTTCAAGACTTTACAGCTGAAACAAGGAAGAACGCTATAGTCGAGTACCTAGACTATCAGATACCCGTTACTCAGCTTAAGGGACCAAAGGGAAATGGAAATATGCAAGCAGCAAAGCGAGATTTAAATACGCCACCTACCGGCGGTAGACAGATTTAAGCGTTCTGGGCGTTAGAGTGGGCGTGGCAAATTTGTTTTTGGATCAATCGATAGGTATTGACGAGATCAATACATTTCAGTTAAAATTTTTCATCTAGCATAACAATTGTGGACGCCACAGGTTTGGGCGGTTTGTGGGCGTTATAGTGGGCGTGGCATATTCGCGTGACAAAATTGCGCTGCGTACAAAGCTACAGAATCTAAATCTGAGATCCCGATTCTCTATCTTTGATAGTTTCCGAGATATCCACGTTCATACTTACGATTTTTTGAAGTTTGTGGGCGGTTTGTGGGCGTTAAAGTGGGCGTGGCAAACTTTTTTTTGAGTCAATCGATAGGTATTGATGAGAACAATACATTTCAGTTAAAATTTTTATTCTAGCATCAAAACTGTAAGTGCCACAGTTTTGGGCGGTTTGTGGGCGTTAGAGTGGGCGTGGCACTCTACTGAAACAAACTTGCGCTGCGTAAGAAGCTCAGGAATCTGCACGCCAAATCTCAATAGCCTAGCTCTCATAGTTTCCAAGATCTCAGCGTTCATCCGGACGGACAGACAGACGGACAGACGGACAGACGGACAGACGGACATGGCTAGATCGACTCGGCTAGTGATCCTGATCAAGAATATATATACTTTATGGGGTCGGAAACGCTTCCTTTTGCCTGTTACATACTTTTCGACGAATCTAGTATACCCTTTTACTCTACGAGTAACGGGTATAATAAGCCCAAAGTCCTCCACCCTCAAAATATGGTCAAACATAAACCGCTTTTGTGGCTTAAAAACACGACACAACATTCATTGCCTTACTGACCCCAATAACCCCACACAAAACATACTTGATAATAATGAAATAGCCAACACACTTAGTACCCATTGGTCTAACTCAGCACTCGACAACAATTTTCCCCCAACCTTAATTCAACAAAAATCAAATTCAACCCACGACTTCTCACACATCCCTTCTACTATTGCCCTTAGTATTGAAAAAGATATTACCATGATCGAAATGCTAGCTTCCATTAATCAACTTAAAGGCACGACTCCGGGACGAGATCGTATTAGCTATCCAATAATAAAAAACCTATCTCCAAGCCTACTGCAAAGACTTCTCAACCTTTTTAATAACATCCTTAACTCACAAATCCCCCAGCAGTTTAAAGTGAGCACTGTCATACCTATACCCAAACCAAATATGGACAAAACCTCCATTGACTCTTATCGCCCTATCTCCCTCAACCCATGCATAGCGAAAGTCATGGATTAAATTATATCTAAACGGCTTTGGTGGCTAGCTTCAAATGGCAAGCTATTAGACAGCCGTCAATTCGGATTCAAAAAGGGAAAATCGGTCTCTGATTCTCTAGCCATGCTAGATTATCAGATAACCTCCTCCCTGCCAACAAAAAATCATGCCTCTATCATTTCTTTAGACTTTCCAAAGCCTTTGAGAGGGTAGGCATCCACAGCATCATGGACGAACTCAAAGATTGGAAAATAGGACCATAAATAGCCAAATATATATTTAACTTTCTTACCAATAGAAAAATATCAGATCTTGCCAATAAGGTATACTAGACCTCACAATCCTTAGACAACGGTATACCCCAAGGTTCACCCTTGACTGTTATCCTGTTTGTTATAGCCTACAACAAGTTAAACCAAATAATAGCCAAACAAAAGAATTGTCAATTCACCGCCTATGCAGACGACTACACTATAATATACAAGCTTTACAAAAAAACAACTAATCTCAACATAGATCCACTATTTAGGGAAATCCTTATATGGTGTGACTACTCAGGAGCCAGACTCTCAGACACCAAATGCAAACATTTGCATGTATGCAGGAAGAGAAACTGCAACTTTGCCTTCCACCCATCTAATATAACACTACAGGATGTAGACACCTTAAAAATCCTAGAAATAAAAATAAATAAGAAATACAAATGGAACAATCACATTGAAAACTTTACTTTACAACTATCAAAAAGACAAAATAATAAAATGCCTATCCAGTAACAAGTTTGAATGCAATGTTACCACATCCTTTATGTGGTAAAAGCAATCTTGATGTCTAAAGTCGATTATGGAATACATTTATATGGCAATGCCCCCAAGTCCTCCCCAAACAAAATTAAAACTTTATACCACACAGCTATCCGACATACTTTCTCCGCTTTTCGTACAACACCAATAAACAATTTATTACTTGAAGCAAACATAAGACCCTAGGAATTTAGAGCATTACACGCCACCCAAAAAAACTTCAAAATAATTTTAAACTCTAAACACTCGCCTATCGGAAAAATTTATAAAAATCTAACTAAAACCAAGAAGACTCCAAAAATCCCCCCCTCCCTCTGTAACACTATTAAACTCTGCAACCAACTCAACATAACATTGACCCCCATAACTACCAAGAAAGAAAAAACACCACACTGGCTTGGCAGCCAAACATTCACTAATACCTCCTTAAATTCAACAAACAAAGCAAACACAACCCCGATTGCCTATCAACAAAATTTTAAAGAAATTGTTAATCAAATGAAAAACCGTACATTTCTTTATACCGACGGCTCAAAATCACCAAAAGGCGTATCATATAGCGTCACCACAGATAATGAAATAATTCTGCACAAACTACCCCCTGAATTCTCTTCCATTTTCACGGCGGAAATTGCGGCAATCCTTTCCGCATGCATATACGCCAAACAAAATAGAGGAAAGTACGTTATATGCACCGACTCCCTCTCCCCCTAAAAGCAATTAACAACACCAACAACCAAAACTATTACACAAGCGAAATACGAAACATAGTAGGCAAATACAAAACTGACAAACTGACCCTGCTTTGGATACCCGGACTCTGCGGTATAAAAGGTAATGACCTTGCAGACACAACAGCTAAAAACACCCACAACTTCCCTCTTATCACAGAATGCAATTACAACCCATCAGATGTAAGCAAATACATCAATCAAAACTTACAAACTCTAGACAACACAACACTTACAAAAGCATCCCCTTACTACAAATTAATCTGCCACGAAAAGCTACCCCTGAGATAGTAAAAAACACATCACGGACAGACTTCAAAAAATTCAGCAGAATCAGACTCGGACACACCAACTTAACCCAAAACTATATCCTTAACAAATCCCCACCAACCCTCTGCCCCAACTGCAACATACCCCTTACTATTTGTCACATTTTTATAGATTGCCCTCTCTACCATAATGAAAGAATCAACCACCTTGATAATACAATAGAGAAAATAACTTCCTACAAACACTTAAATAAAACAATAGACTTCCTAAAAGCCACAAACCTGTACCACCTAATTTAATATTATACACACCCTTAGCTTCTACTCAATACCTATAAATTATATTACAACTTAAGCCCTTTGAATCAGAACAAAATCATGTAAATAATTACTTGAAATCTTAACTCAAATAAGCTTAAGGCCTTAGTTGCTAGAAGCTTTAATCATTAAGCTAAGCGCGGATTTATAATTTTCGTTTAGCTGTTAATAATAATAATAATAATATTACGGGAAAATGACCCCACTTCCTCCCTACAGCTTTTTTACAAGTGAAGAGTGCTATGGCCGCTTTACGTGTGAGGTCCAAGATGTTGTCTGTCCAGTGGAGCTTTTTGTCAAGGATGACACTTAAGTACTTTGCTTGGTTGCTAAGGGTTAGGCGCGTTTGGTGTAGTTTGGGAGAGTTAGACTTGGTATCTTCTACTTCCTTGTGAATAGAACTAGTTCGGTCTTTTCTGGGTTAACTCTTAGTCCACAATCCGCTTTTCACCTTGAGAGGGTGTATAGGGCTGTCTCCATCAGATTGCAAAGAGTTTGCGGAAATTTACCCTGCAGTAGGATAACCACGTCATCCGGGGTTCCTCTGCTGATATTCCTGGTCGAGTGTGCAGATCCCATAGTGGAGTACACTTCTCTGCTGGTAAGCATGGTGTGTATGAGTCCTACTATAGGCCGCTCAATGCCCAGTTCAGTCAGAGCGCCAGTGTTAGTCGTTGGGATGATGTTGTTGAAGGCGCCTTCTATGTCTACAGAGAGTATTCCTTATTGCGGAAACCTCTCTCTATACTAGATACTAGAGAGTGGAGGGTATCTGTTGATCTGCCTTTACGGTACTCATGTTGTGGGTCGGAGAGTGGGCTTGGGTTGATAGTTAGACTGACATGGATGTCAATTAGACTTTCCATGGTCTTCAACAAGAAGGAAGAGAGACTTATCGGGCGGAAGTCCTTTGGTTTGGTGTGGGAGGGTTTGCCGGCTTTCGGTATAAAGATTACTTAAACGTCCAGCCACTTTGATGGAATGTAGCTTAGTGCTAGGCAGCCGATGAAGATGGCTGTCAGCCAGGATAGGGATGTATCCAGTGTCCGTTGTAGTTTGGCCGGGAAGATCCCGTCCAGGCCGGAGAATTTGAAGGGCTTAAAAGAGTTAATAGCCCACTTGATGCGGTCAGGGCTTGAGATGTCGGCTATTGTCTGGTCGTCGTATGTAGAGGTCCTCCACTGCTTGGGTGTTTTTAGGGAAATGGGTGTCTAACAGGAGTTCAAGGGTTTCCTGTCTGTTATCCGTCCAGCTGTCAGCATTGGTTTTTAGGTAGCCAATGGTTGCTGGAGATTTTGCTAAAATTCTTCTGAGTCTGGATGCCTCCGCAGTAGATTCTATGCTACTACAGGAATTAGCCCATGCTCTTCGCTTTGATATTCTTATTTCCTTTTTGTAAAGGCTTAGCTTTGTATGGTATAAGTTCCAGGAAGATTTGCTGTTGTTGTATTTAGCTGTATTTAAGGAAGTTCTGCACTCTCTTTTAAGATTCGCCAGGATTGTGTTCCAACATGCCCGTATGTGCTTTGCTTTGACTGTTCTGCTTGGGCAAGCCCTTTTTATGGCCTCACTGCAGATGTCAGTGAAAGTATTAACTAGGTTTTATTATTTTTGACCGTTGAGTACGTGCGTCAGTGGAGCATGTAAGTTTCTATTGAGGAGATTTTTGTAGTAGTTGGTTGGTTAATCTTAGATTAGTAATGTTCTCGGCGGGAGGACAGTCTAGAGTTATTGTAAATTCTATGTATCGGTACTCTGAGAATGAGTGTTCGACCCCCAGCTTCCACGCTTCGAGCTAGACTTCTAGACTTCCCTCCTATTTCTAGTGATGACTGTTGGGTCATTACCTTTGTTGCAGATGAATAGATTTGATTGAAAAAGGTAGTCGTAGAGTATCTCATCCCTTTCTTTTGTGTTTGTACTTCCCCATTGCGTGTGATGTGAGTTAGCGTCCCCTCCCATTATGAGTTCCTTAGATGAGTGTGCATGTATGAGTTGTTGTGATGAGTGTGTTCGTTTAGCTCCAGTCTGACCGTAGTGAGGTCGCCTTTGCTAAACTGTGGAGATAAGCGTTATGTGTGTTTTTGTAAGAATGTAGGTTGTGGTTATACCCTTACCCTTGGTGTAAAATAGCTTGTATAGGGGGGTTGATAAGCCACAGATGTTGTTACCAACAATCCATGGCTCTTAAATGAGGACTACGTATATTTTTCCTGTTGCCAGGCGGATGAGAAGGACAGTGGAAGCCGCCTTGCTGTGGTGCAGACTAATCTGTAGAAACTGCACCATCTTTAGGACCGTGATCGGGCTGTGTACCCTCCGCTTCCTCCGCTATGTCTTGGAGAACAGTGCGCCCTGGTCGGGTCGTATCCTGAGTGCACAGCTGCTTCAGGCTTTCGGTGAGCTGTGAGTCAGTTGACACGTACCCTGTATGGGTGGCCTCCTCGTGTTCTATTTCGTCGTCACTCGGGGGTTCAAACGATGCGCAGGCAGCTAGGATGTCTGCCGCTAGCTTGTCCGTGTCGTAGATGCGAAGCTGCACCTTGTCGAACCCAAGGGGGTTCCAAGCAGGCCTGGTTCAGGAGGATTAACACGTTCATGGTGACGCGCTCGGTATTCTCCACGTTAACCACCTTCCAAGCATCTGTCGGAAGCTTCGGGTTGAACCTAGTCAGCAGGCTGAGGATAGCCCGTGGCTCCGAGGGTTCAGACGGCAGCCACACCCTCGCTTTCGGTCGAGACGGCCAGCTTGGCCCCGGGGTAGACCTCGCCGACCTTGTTGATGGCAGCCTTGTAAAGCGCTGCCGATCTTTTGTCCTCACAGGCGATCAACTTTATATTGACCTGGTACCACATCGCATCTGTGCAATCGGGTGGCGGACCTGGGTTTTCGTCCAGCACTTTCAAGGCCACTGAGCCAGGGCCCGTCTAACCAGACCCCATTGGTTTCTAGGGATCCTACCGCCTTCATCGCTTTGGTCGATGACACCAATGATCTTCCGATCCTTTACCACTTCCGCAAAGGACCTTGACCATGTGCCGCGGTTTGTTGTCTTGGCCTTTTTACTCGCTAGTTGCGCTGCTTCCATCGACCTCTCTCGCTTGTTGCTGTTGCTGGTGGTCATAGCGATGTCGAAGTCTGGGAAGCCTTTGCCCAGGCTATATCTTCTTGGATTTTCTGGTAACGTTTGATCCTCTCGTATGGGTTGGTGGCCAGCCGTTTGAGGATACGGAATGCCATCTTGCGTTCCAGAGATCCTGCCTGGTTTGGTGGTGTCCTCTTGAACTCCTTGGCCCTGGTGCTTACCACAAGATCAGCTTTGGCGTTCCCCTCAGGTTGGATTAAGACTGACTTAGAACTGGCGGTCGCCACTTGCCTGAGCTTACCGTTTGAGACTGAGTTATTTGTTGACTCGGGCTCCCAGCCAGATTGACTCTCGGCACGGTACGAGTGACACCTTAGTCCAGCCCGGGGTGAGATGAGTGTTGTGTGGGTAGGGAAGAGGTAGGTTCAAAGAGTGAGGGAAGGGGGTATGTGCGAGCTATTTGTCGGAGGCGGCAGCACAAGTAGAATAAAAGGGTATACTAGATTCGTCGGAAATATGTAAGAGGCAGAAGGAAGTATATATACCCCATAAAGTATATATATTCTTGGTCAGGAAAACTAGCCGAGTCGATCTGGCCATGTCCGTCTGTCTGTCCGACCGGATGAACGCTGAGATCTCGGAAACTATAAAAGCTAGGCAATTGAGATTTGGCATGCAGATTCCTGAGCTTTGCCGGCTCAGATTTCACTTGTTCTTCGTGACCATTTCGTCAAACATTCGACGCACATCGTTCCGCAACCACCGTCTGACATCTGGCTATTAGCCAGTGGCTATTCTAAAAACTCTAGAGACCACTCCGGGAAACGCGTTTTGAGTCGATTGAGGAGATAAAAGCTGAATCAAAGAAGGCGTTGATGGCTATACCAAAACGGGACTATTTGGCATGTTTCGAGGATTGGAAGAAACGTTGGCATAAGTGCATTTTATTGGGAGGGAATTACTTTGAAAGGGAAGAAATGAATTTAGATGAATATTTAATAAAGATTTTTCATTTTAAAAAGAAATTTATATACTTTTTGCCCACAGTAGTAAACTTTGACTTCCCGAGGTTAGTTTACTTTGGTAGGGATGTCGAAAAAATATCAAAGTATCGATAATATTTTCTTTAAAAAAATGTTATCATAGCGATATTTCTTGGCCAAAAATATCGCATCTCTATATTACTTGTAAATGATATTTTGGTCTTTTCTATTGGTTGGTCACTTTAAAGCCTTAGCCGACGCCGACAAAACGCAAAATATGAGCGCAAAAAAGTTTTTCACTGAGTTTACAATAAACTCAGCAAAGTGCACATTGTGTTGTAAAATAACTAAAACTAGCAGAAACACAACGAACCTAACATCTCAAATGTTCAAAGATAAGTAAATGAAAAGAGACGGAATGTGGAAGGGTTTCGAAAATTTCTCCTTGAGAGTCGAAAAATTGTGTTTTCGGTTTTTCTTGAACCCCCATAAATTCAAGAAAAACCCAAAAACACAATTTTTTGATTCTCAAAAATAAATTTTTTTAAATCCTTTATTTAGAGACCGTTTTCCTGGTCAAATTCGTGATTATTGCATCAATATATATATTGTGTTAGGCGCCGAATCGGCACGAAGCCGACTGCGACGTCGGCAGAGAAGCCAGCGACGCCGGCAGAGCTGAGCGCAACGGCGGCAAAGAGACGCGCTCTCAGTCGGCGTCCGCAAAGAGAACGCACAAAAAGTACTTTTGGGCTCTCCCTCTCTCGCAATGTCTCAGCTGAAGAAATGCGTGTGAGGGCAAGGAGGCCCAGCAATTAAAATAGCTAGACTTTTGTGCACCCTTTCCTTTTGAATAACGCGACATTTTTTCGTAAATGTTAAAACAACCAATTAAAATAATATG
Source organism: Drosophila subpulchrella (assembly GCF_014743375.2). Taxonomy (NCBI): domain Eukaryota; kingdom Metazoa; phylum Arthropoda; class Insecta; order Diptera; family Drosophilidae; genus Drosophila; species Drosophila subpulchrella. The sequence continues at coordinate 279,585 of NW_023665448.1, read as the reverse complement.
TTTGGGTTTTAAACTATTTGTATTTCTTAAAAAAATGTATATGTTTATTAATATTATTTATTAATATGTGAAGTTTTAAAAATATATTTTTTTACAACGATTTGCATAGTCGGATATGTTTATAAATACTCTGCTTCTAAGTGCAAGATGCATAGACCAAACGGGACATGCCAAAAAAACAGAACAACAACGGATTAGCGGAACCGTTGTTGTTGTTGCTTGTTGTTTTTGTGGAAGGCACGCGCCTTTTTTCGTCTTTTTCACTTGCGTTTACTTAAGTGAAGGAGTTAGAAGTAAAAGAAAACTACGAGCAAACAACTTTGTTAAATTCAATTAATAGTGGCTTAAAAGTGAAATAGAATCAATTCCCAGGTAAGTCGTTCGCAGACCAATAATTTTGAAAACAGTGAGAGTAAAAATATAAAATAATAATAAATAAAATAAATCAAGTGACGGAAAATAAAAGTTTGCAAATTTCTTCTCGATATTTTTTTTAATTTTCTTATATTTTTAGACAAGGTTGATGGTAAATCTATAAAAAAATGGTAGGCTAAGTCGTTCCATTTTAAGCGTATTATCCGGGGAACTTGTTCTGTCCCACAACTTGGAGGAGGGCCAAAACAAGAAGAAGCTCAAAGTCTTCCCAAATTTCGTCCGCGCCTTGTTAAGTAAGTTTTTATTGGGGCCGAAAGTAACTATTGTTTGAAAAGTTTAATTTTTAAAAGACTTCTGGGATTTTTACATTGAATACCAAAGATAATACATCTTTTATTATAAATAAAACTTACAAATAATGATTACTTTCAGTCACTCGTTTTTATTTTCGTCTCGTTCTATTTTCAAAACTAATTTTTCTTCTAATACTAGATGCAATCGCTCTGGTGGAGCCCTCGGAGCCTCCCGATAAGGCACTGCAAAAAGCAATGAGGTGCGTCAAAAACCTAAGTTGGGCAAAAAAAAAGTCAACGCCGGCCCCAGATGCTGACAAACCGACGACTCCGATAACACCGGGAACCCCCGAGCTGAAATTTTAAATAAAAATAAATATTAAAACTGAAATTATATTTGCTGCTAAGCGCTCAACGGGTGCCGAATGTGTGCCTTTTCTACTGCCTAATACAGCGCTCAACGTGTGCCGAATGTGTGCCTTTTCTACTGCCTAATCCAGCGCTCAACGTGTGCCGAATGTGTGCCTTTTCTACTGCCTAATCCAGCGCTCAACGTGGGCCGAATGTGTGCCTTTTCTACTGCCTAATCGAGCGCTCAAAGGGGTGCTCAAAAAAGCGCCGAATGGGTGCTAGTTTTTGTGCACTGATGAACCCTAGGACATGCCCATGTTAATTTGAGCACCTAATCCCATATAAATTAGGCGCCTATTAGGCGCTGAGTGATGAACTTTTTGCAGTGATTGAGTGCCTAATCGGCGCCGAATGGTACTGCAGGGTAGTTATTATAAAATACTTAATGTTTAATAATCAAATAAAAACTCAAACAACAAAAATATGTACTGCGAATTGTGGTTTTAGCGGAACAAGCTCAACCAAGAACTCCGCAGACCCAAAATGATCCGGTTATGAAAGCTTTTTACAGTAGTTCGACAGAAGCGGGAGCCATGGCACCAGCTGATAACAAACCGGCTTCTGTTCCAATAGAACCGATGAGAAAAAAGGTGTCCGGATACAATCCTTCCGACAGTCAATACCCACAAGCTTCTGCTTAACCAACGATGTCACCACCACCTTCAACATACTCTCAAGCTGAGCTTTCAGCAGCTTCCAACCAAAACTGCAGTGTACATAGTGCCTCAGTAACCCCTTTTTAATACCTAACGCATCCGGAAACCGGGGTGGGACTCATCTAGTTATTATAACCATGCCATGCTACAGGCAACGGCAGCCGACGCCCTACATCGCTCTGCCGAGAACCCCACCTAGAATAGTAAGAAGTCATGACCATTCCCTTTGCTCTTCATCAGGGTCCTATGAAAGGTTCTTTCGGAGGTGGCTTTGGGATTGTACGTACAACCAAATTCACTCAACTCTTTCCCCACAGTAGTATTTATACCTGCCTCTCGTAAAGTAAAAGTGTATATTAGATTCCGCGGAAATGTAACAAGTAGACCCTATAAAGAATATAGCCATGTCAGTCTGTCGGTATGAACGCTGAGATCTCGGAAACAATAAGAGCTAGAATGTTGGGATAAAACACTCAAATTCTTGGACTTCCTGCGAAGCGCAAGTTTGTTTCATCGGAGTGACACGCCCACAAACGCCAATAACGCTAAATTTGTCAGTCTGTCCACATTTTATATATTTTCTGAAGGTGTTAATGGGATTCTGCTTTTATTATCAATACCCAAATCGGACCACTCATTAAAGAGTTAATAATACAAAAATACAAATGAAAAAGTACCAGATTTCGCGAGTGAATTTCGATCGAACGCCGTTAGCCGCGGCCCAAAAAATAAGAAATTTAGTCTTTGGCGGTGTTCGTGCAGAAACGGTAGGGAACTTAAAAATTAAAAATGGAAAAAAAGCCCCAAAAAAGTCCTTAAGGAGGTTAGTACAGATTAAAAAGGACGCCTAATCCAAGTTGTTGCCCATTATTGTGGGACTTGACCGACAGGAACAGTTGAAGTGCTGGAGGAGATCCACTAGAGAATCCCAGTGGGAAGGAACATGGGACATCGCTCGATCTCCGACGAGCACCACATTAAGAACTCCACCTCCACCAGCTACTTGGCAGCTAAAGCGGAGGTGGAGGACGCCCCGGCTTCTATAGGGAGGAGGAAATAAGGTGGCTCGCTAAGGGACAGCTGGAGGAGCCATCACCAGCCATTACCAGGATGCTGGGCGACTTCATGCAGCACCAGGCGGAACAACCCCGTTTTTAATTCGTCTCCCACTTCCATAAGGTCCAATATGCATATTGGGACTCGAAACTGGACTACAGATGGCGCGAGAAAGATGGCGAAGCATCCGTGGAACGAAAAGGAATCCTTAAACTTATAATTTACATAAATGAAACAAGGAAGAACGCTATAGTCGAGTACCTCGCCTATCAGATACCCGTTACTCAGCTAAAGGGACCAAAAGGAAATGGAGATATGCAAGCGAGATTGAAATGCGCCACCTACCGGCGGTAGACAGATTTAAGCGTAGTGGCCGTTAGAGTGGGCGTGGCAAGGACCAATACATTTCAGTTAAAATTTTTTATCTAGCATGAAAATTGTGGGCGCCACAGGCTTGGGCGGTTTGTGGGCGTTAGAGTAGGCGTGGCAGCTGCGCTCAAGCCTACGGAATCTAAATCTGAAATCCCATTTATCTATCTTTGATATTTTCCGAGATATCCGCGTTTATATTTATGATTTTTTGAAGATTGTGGGCGTTAAAGTGGGCGTGGCCAATCGATAGGTATTGATGAGAACAATACATTTCAGTTATATTTTTTATTCTAGCATCAAAACTGTAGAAGCCACAGTTTTGGGCGGCTTGTGGGCGTTAGAGTGGACGTGGCACTCTGCTGAAACAAACTTGCGCTGCGTAAGAAGCTCAGGAATCTGCAGGCCAAATCTCAATAGCCTAGCTCTTATAGTTTCCGAGATCTCAGCGTTCATCCGGACGGACAGACGGACATGGCTAGATCGACTCGGCTAGTGATCCTGATCAAGAATATATATACTTTATGGGGTCGGAAACGCTTCCTTCTGCCTGTTACATACTATCCGACGAATCTAGTATACCATTTTACTCTACGAGTAACGGGTATAAACATTCGTTGAACATTTCATTTATTTATAATTTAATTTCTTTGTTCACCAGCAGACTCTTCTTTTTTAAATTGGTCCAATTGATTTGTTTTCCGTTTGGCAACAAGCCCTGCCGGTTGACAGTAAGACCATGCCACATGCATTGCTGGTGAGCTTTGAAAACTTCGGTCACACTACAAATAATAAGATTTTTCGACTAGTCAATCTCTTAGTCGATCTGAGTACTAGGCTATAGGCTAACGACCACTTTTGTCTGACATAAAATTAATCAAACATTTATAATTTTTTCGACTTTTACAACGCTACGCTTATTGATGCGCCTATGCTTTATTTTTATCTCTGACAGAGAATCTAAATTAATTTGGCGGCGGGGCTAGAGTGGCTTTTTGGAAGCGGTTCACATCACTTTCTATTGAAGGATTGTCGTTCCGCCAAAAATAAAAGTAAGGACAACTTCCGATAGCGATTTTTTTCAGGGCTTATGCATTACGGTGCCCTGATTTCGAATTATTAGGCTAACTTTGGCGGCAATACCCATCTTTCCACAAAAATATTTAATAAATAAACAAATAAAATTGTAAGCAAAAGTTGTAGATCTAGTTCCAATACATATTTTATGCTGTACAAGTGTTTAGCCTAGTACTCACATCGACAAAAACCGCGAGCTAACCATAGGAGTGAGCAAGAGGCAAACAGGCGGCTAAAGCTTTTCGTCGGGAAATACCAGAAAAAATACCAATACCAATACCTCTAGAGAATTACAGTGGGAAGGAACATGCCGAATGGGACTTCGCTCTCTACATGGACATCCTGCCGAGCGAGTTCTCGCAAAGAAAGTAAGATCTGGCCAAAATAATTTGGTTGCGCTGTAATAATAGAAGGATCTTTTTAGCAGAACCACCAGTAATATGTTCTCCGAAGTCCTCTCCATTAGGACTCTGTACACCACCACCACCAGCTACTTGGCAGCTTAAGCGGAGCTGCGGTGGCTTCTATAGGGAGGAGGAATATAGGGCGCCCGCTAAGGAACAGTAGGAGAAGCCATGGCCAGGATGCTGGGCGACTTCCTGCAGCATCAGCGGATCAACCCCGTTCCCAATCCGCCTCCCACTTCCTCAAGTTCCAATATGCCTATTGGGACTCCAAGCTGGACTGCGTTGGCGCGGGAAAGATGGCGAAGCATCCTTGAGACGAGAAGGAAGCTTTTAACTACCAATTTACGTAAATAAAAACATTCGTTGAAAACTCCATTTATTTTTAATTTAATTTATTTGTGTACCAGCAGACTCTTCTTTTTTAAATTGCTCCAATTGAGCAGGTTAACAGTAAAACCATGCCTTATGCATTGCGGGTGTAATTTGAAAACTTCGGTCACACCACAGGGAATAAGATTTTTCGACTAGTGAAACTCTTAGCCGATTTGAGTAACTAGGTTTTAATGCTTTACTATATGGAAATAATAGTCTGTTTAGACAGAAGGTTTTTTGCAAAGCCTTAGCACAGCCTATTAAAATCGATCTAGCAATTTTAAACGGATTCTTGTTCACATAGAGCATTGCTAAGGCCAACAGCTGATCGGCATAAACAAACCGTGACCGAAAGGAGATTACGTGCAAATTGAGTTTTTCCGCCAAAAAAAAGGGAAAACAACGCAAAACAAATAACAATTTGAATTAGCATGCTAAACGTTTTCCGGGCCAAAATTTCGTCCGAAGGTATGTAACAGGTAGGAAGCTTTTTCGACCCTATAATATATATTTTTTCTTCATAAGGATCACAAGCCGAGTCGATCTGACCATGTCCGTCTGTCTGTCCTTCCATATAAAGGCTGAGAAGTTGGGACTTGGTATGTGGATTCTTAAGCTTCTTGTGCAGCGCAAGTTTATTTTAATAGAGTGCCACGCCCACTCTAACGTCCACAAACGCTTATAGCACTAAAACCTGTCATGTCACTTGCACCATGGGTGAATTCATGTATTACTTTTTAAAAATGTCATCAATACTTTCAACAGGTAGGAAGCTTTTTCGACCCTGTAATAATATATTTTCTTTATAAGGATCACAAGCCGAGTCGACCTGACCATGTCCGTCTGTCTGTCCTTCCATATAAAGGCTGAGATCTCGGAAACTATAAAAGCTAGGAAGTTGGGACTTGGTATGTGGATTCTTAAGCTTCTTGTGCAGCGCAAGTTTATTTTAATAGAGTGCCACGCCCATTCTAACGCCCACAAACGCTTATAGTTCTAAAACCTGTCATGTCACTTCAATCATGGGTGAATTCATGTATTACTTTTTAAAATGTCATCAATACTTTCAATACCAAAAGAAAAAAAAGGAAAGTCCTTTTTAAATTATAAAACGCATACATTTTTACAAATTTAAGTTTTAAATTGTGTTATTTAGTGTTACGAACTGCTTATTTTCGGTGGCAGTGCCGCTAGCTCAGTCTTATCTCAGTGGCAGGGTACCCCTAACGCAACATAAATATCGATAACTCCGCGGTCTCTCATTACCAAACTATCGGTCATCACTAAGAACAAAAAACGTAAACAAAGGTAAATATCTACAAACATTGACGGAAAAATGGATTAAATTTGGTGGCTATCGATGACCTAGCCAAGCGCTCCCACCCAACAATGGATGCCCTCAAGATGCTGCAGGGCACCACCCATTCTCTGTCGGCAGGAACCCCTCCTCGCGACTTCGACGGTTCCATCTCTCCCATTGGGAAAACTCACTCACACATTGTGGGTTTTACAAATGTTTTATAAATATTGTAAGTACAATCATTTATATTCTTGCTCCTCTTAACTGATCTATCCTTCCTCAGCCTTTAAGACCGAATACTTGGCCGCCGTCTTCAATACTTACGCGGTCAAAGCAGAGGATTTGTTTTGCTGGAAAAAAGAGTACAGGCGCCGCGGAAAACTATGCTCCACCAGTCATGTATTTGTAGAGATCGCATGGAAACACGGTCCTGAAAAGAGACATACGCAATGCGCGTGTGTATGGTCACCTAATCCTGAGGAGCTCCAGGGGAAAAGAAAGGACAGGCCAAAAAGGTACGTAACTGCACTGTAAACTATACCATCTAACTAATGCTCGCGACCTTTTTGATTCTCGGCAAACGACGAGGACAAATAAGGCTCTCGAGTCCAAATCCGGATAAATTCACAAACAGGGAAGTAAAAAAGGTACGCAATAATCAAGGTACACATGTATTTTAATTTTTCCTAAATTTCAGCCACTATTGGGCCGGGCCTGGAGGCGATGATAGTCCGAGCTGAAGACTTCTCGCTTGAGGCCAGCAGCGATACGGTTCTCCAAGAAAGAAAACTGGCGCACTACGGTGAGTTGTGCAAGGGCAGTCGGAGGTTCGGCCGCCCGACAAAATGGCGGTACTTCTCAACGCCGCGATGCGACGGCTGGAAGTTCTCGAGATGAGGCGGACGTAGTAGACCGGAACGGATTCACCGGGAAATGATTGATGTCGTCGGCGTCAACTGGGAAAGGCGTTTATGGCTGGTCGTCCTTGCGGGTCGAACGGACACCGGTTGCTGGCAGCCAAGTCGGGGCTGGTACGTATGGCGAAGTCGCGCAGATATCAGTAGAACTCCCAAGTAAATATCCCTGGGCCCTTTGTGTTGGGACCCCGGCTGCCTTTATAAATGATTATTAATAAATAACGAGCTACCATGTATTACCATGAATCACTCACTATTATTAAACTTTAAGCACAACAAAACTTATCCTAGCACTTTTAGCTGCATCTGCCTGGTTGGACAATATGGCTGCGACTATCCTCATATCTGCTGATCATCGTTCCTCCCCCCGCCATATTATATGGCCTCTCTACCCAGAGCGAACTGGGATTAATCCTCAAATGGCCAGATAGCCCGCCAGATTCATCCCGCTGCTGCAACTATCGCCCTATCGACCTAACCTATCGATAAAGTCCCTCCCATTATCGACTCCAATTGCAACATCAACCAAAGATTTCGAGAGGCGCTAGTAGAGGTGCAGAAACATCGAGTGAAACATCGATAACATCGATGTTTTCAAAACATCGGAACCATCGATGGTTCGTGACCACCATCGATGTTTTCACAAACAACTCTGCGCTCGGTGAGAAAAAATTGTAAGTAAATGAATTTCTTATTGTTTTTTCTAAAAACTAACAAAATTGTTGATAATATTTAGGATTTCTAGTTGATGGTGTTGGTGGACGTTGATGGATGACAAAGGCAAGATGGAGAATTACCTGAAATAAACCAAATAAATGAGTATGTTTGCTAAAACTGCGAAATGGCCCTTCACCGATCACAAATGAAGAACTCGACGTCTTGAATGACTTGTCGGATTTGCTGTCGCCTTTTCAGGAAGCGACTCTTTCGGTGTCGACTAACACAAAAGTGTCTGTGTCGCTAATTATTCCAGTCATTGCCGAGATTCATCATAAAATGAATCAATTAAATGCACAGTTGCGAACACAGGAAGGAAAAGATATATATGACCTTGTTCAGAAACGCTTAGTGGAAAGACTTGATTCCTTTGAAACGCGCACAATTCCTCGCATCGCTACTCTCGTTGATCCTCGCTTCAAAAAAGATGGCTTTCTCCGAAGTTCAAACCCAGACCAAGCAGCTAAAGCGTTGGAGCTGGAATTGCTCTCTCTTAAATCAACAACTCCACGACGTCCACCAACACCAGAATCAACTTCAAACGAGGCAAGCAGCAAATTTTCATTTTTGCAAAATAAGCCTAAAGTAAAGTCTACCAGAGCCGATGCCATTATTGCCACAAGGCAATATATGGAAAAAGAAAACATTCCTGACACTTGCGACCCCTTGAAGTATTGGGAGGTATAATTTTTAAATAATTATGACTAACATGTTAAATAAGAAATATTTTTTACAGATGACTGCTGACAACGAACTGAAATTGGTTGCAAAAAAATTTTTCTGTATACAAGCCTCGTCCTGTGAGTCTGAACGAGTATTCAGCAAAGCTGGACAAACCATATCTGACCGCAGGACAAGGCTTAAACCTGAAGTTGTTGATCAACTTTTGTTCCTGAATAGAAATATACACTTTAAATGATCTCAAATAAATCTCATGTTACTGATTGTGCTGTTTCTGTTCTTTTTGCATTTTCTTTCTTTTTTTTTTTAAACATCGATGTTTCACTCGATGTTTTTTTTTGAAAACATCGATGGACACGAACATCGATGTTTCTGCACCTCTAGGCGCTACCCGGAGTTTCAGCAGAACGACGAAATAATTTTTAGATTTGGAGATACGATGGGACTCAACACGGCACTGATACAATCCTACAGTTCGATCGGCGCCTAACGCGGGGCCCACGCATGACGGGAAGTATAGCAGATGTGATCGCGATGCTCGTATACTTTGTTTTGTCCTTCTTTCAGATCACAACCGGATGTCTTTGACGTGATACACTCCCAGACTGCGGCCTTGGACGTCCTCCAGAAAGTATGCATTGCTGCCGACGGACTTGACCACCCTGGCTTAAAGGAACTTGCGAGCAAACTTTGCTGAAATCACTCAGCACGAAGTTGCGGCGGAAGACTTCTTGGCCTGGCTTGGCGAGCAGCGTACGGGCTCGCTTATCGTAGCGCTGCCGGCTCGTCTGGTATGCACTCTCCAGTTGCTTCTGCACCTTGCCGTGGATTACTTGTCCTTGGTCTGTATTCCGGCCATTTCATGGTCGACCAGGGACCTGAGTCGTCTGGCTAGCTTATAGCTGGAACCGCTGAGGAACATGTGATGGCCGAATACGGTGAAGAACGGCGCTTCCCCTGTGGCTGAGTGGACAGTGTTTCGGATGGCCACCTCAATCTCCGGCAGATGTGCATCCCATTCCCGGTGATCTTCGTCTGAGAAGCTGCGAATTGCGGCCAAGACATTACGGTTAACCCTCTCCGCGGCATTGCTCTGTGGTGAGCATACGGGAGTCCTCATGTGCTGTATGCCGAAGCCATCGATCATCTCCTCAAACGCCTTGGATACGAACTGTTTGCCGTTGTCCGAATGTATCGTCTCAGGCACCCGATCTTGTAAAATACCTCGTTTACCAGGAAATTTACTACGTTCGACGCATTCGCCTCCTTCATCGCCTTTAAGAAGGTGTACTTGGAGAAGTGGTCCACCACGATGAATATGCAGGCGTGTCCACTCTTGGACCTCGGATACTTGCCCAGAAAATCGATGTACAGTTTCTGGAATGGTCTCTCCGTCTCTACCCTTCTTCCGATTCCGGCCCGGAAGCTTGGCGGCTTGGACTCCTTGCACACCTCGCAACTCCGGACGTATTCCCGCACCTGGATAGTCATCCCTGGCCAATAGAACTGGCGTCGCAGGGTCTCCAAGGTCTTCGTCATTCTGCCATGGCTAGCCTTGGGGTCCGAATGAGCACGCTCTATCAAGCTGTGCGTCAGGTTTTGCGCTTGAAGATAAGTCCGCCGTCCACCTTGAGGTCCGGTAAGTGCTCCCTGTTGGACTCCACGTCTTGCACTAATTCCGTGTAATCCCTCGCAGCAAATTCGGTCGTCTCGAATCGCAGTTATTTGTCGGATCTATCCGGATTTCCTCGATGATGCGGGATAGAGGGTCGGCGTCTACATTCTCGCTGCCTTTGCGATGTTCAATGCTGAAATCGTAGCCCTGCAGCTGGAGGGACCACCTTGCGAGTCGTCCGGACAGATCCTTCATTGTCATCAACCATTAAGGCTGGCGTTATCAGTAATGCATGTGAACGGCACCCCTTCCACATACGGTCTGAACTTCCGAATGGCTAGGATGGCCGCCAGACACTCCTTTTCCGTGACCGAGTAATTAACCTGGTGTTTGTTCATCTTGGCCGAGAAGAACGCGATAGGCTGCTCGTCTCCGTCCTGGTTCCGCTGAAACAATACTGCGCCGACGCCAACGTGGGATGCGTCGCAATGGATGTAGAAATATTTCTTGAAATCAGGTCACCCACTGCCTGTGTGGCGTTGGGACTTGGTGACACTTGGACACTTGGTGTTTCCAGCCTTCTTCAAGGACTCGGGGAGTGGTGCGGCTAGCGTAGCGAAGTTCTTAACGAACCGTCGATACCATCCCGCTGTGCTGAGGAAGGCTCGGACTTCCTTCATTGACTTCGGGTAAGGCATCTTCTGAATTGCCGAAACCCGTCCAGGATCCATCCGCAGCAGCCCACCTCCGACTATAAACTCTAGGTTAGTCAACGATTTGAAGCAAGACTTCAACTTCTTTGACCCTTTGGTCAATCCGGCTGCTTTCAGACTGTGGGCTACTCGATGCAAGTATTTCAAGTGCGTCTGAAAACCTGGAGCGAGGAATAGCAGGTCGTCCAAGTAGTCGAAGACGTCGGATCTGAGCTCCGCTGGTATCACCCGATCCATGAGCCACACTAAGCGTTGTGCATCGTTGCACAGCCCGAATGGCATCATTCGAAACTGGTACAACGGCCTGCTTAGAACCGTAAACGCCGTGTACTCCTTGCTTCTCTCATCCAATGCGTTTGATCTATCCTGGAGACGATTCCCTCAAAACTGGGCAGAGGGTATGCATCTTTAATGGTCAATGCGTTCAACTTCCGGGCATCCAGACAGAACCTGTCTTTCCCTTGCTTCGACACTACTGTTTTCCGATTGCTCCAAGGGCTTTTGCTCTCCTCGATGACACCCAGCTCCAACATCTTGTCGATTTCATCTTCGACCACCTTCTGCTTCGCCGGAGACATCGGATACGGACGATCCTTAAACACCCGAGCTCCTTCCATCAGCTCAATGGAATGCCTCTCCATGCTGGTGACTCCGAGAACGTCCCTTTCAAAGGTAAGGAACTCCTCCTTGACCTTGGCTGGCATGGATTTCCTCCGCTGCATTGACGCCTCCCGTCACCGGCTTTCCCACGACGGCTGGAGCTAGTCCGAAGGCTCGCCAGAAGTCGACTCCGAAGTACGCAGTTTGTTCCAGGTATGGGCAAAGGTAGAACGTGACCGGCGTACTTACGCCCTTGTACTTCACAGGCATCTTCAAGCGTCCGATGATGGATCGATCCTCGCCAGAAGCCGTCCGGACTACCGAAAGATACGGTTGGACGGTAACTCCGTGCGTTTCCACGAGCTGTTGACAGCCTTTGCCCAGCACACTTACGCTGGCGCCTGTGTCTAACAAGCCGGTGAGCTGTTTGCCCAAGGTCTCCACGTTGGCGAAGGGTCTAGGATCGGCGGAATCTATGCGTTTAACGGCCGCCACCACCTCTCGTCGTCTGGATCTCCTCATCCTGAAGCGCTCCCTTGCCTTCTGGACTCTCCGTGAGACTAGACGCATGCCGCTAAGCTGATGTTCCGCAAAAATCCGGTTACGTCCCTCTATATAACGGCGAAGCCTTTCATCCTGCGGTAGGTATCTTAGATGGGTTATATACATTCTTGTTTTCCTCTTCTTCCTTTGGAACTACTTCGCGGGATTCCAACCTGGGCGAGTCCCTCCCGCTTTTGGACTGCCCAGTCGACCGTTTTCCGTTTCTTGGAAACTATATGAGCTACAATACTGGGATTAGGCATGCAGATTCCTGAGATTCCTGCGCAGCGCAAGTTCGTTTCAGCAGAGTGCCACGCCTACTCTAACGCCCACGAACCGCCCAAAACTGTGGGTCCTACAGCTTTGATTTTGAATCAATACTTATCGATTGACCCAAAAAAAAATTTGCCACGCCCATTTTAACGCCCACAAACTTCAAAAATCGTAAGTATGAACGCGGATATCTCGGAAACTATCAAAGATGGAGAATTGAGATTTCAAATTTAGATTACGTAGCCTTGAGCGCAGCGCAAGTTTGTTACGCAAATATGCCACGCCCACTCTAACGCCCACAAACCGGCCAAGCCTGTGGCGCCCACAATTTGTATGCTAGATACAAAATTTTAACTGAAATGTATTGGTCTCGTCAATACATATCGATTGATTCAAAAAAAGTTTGCCACGCCCACTCTAACGCCCATAACGCTTAAATCTGTCTATCGCTTTGCTGCTTGCATATCTCCATTTCCCTTTTGTCCCTTTAGCTGAGTAACGGTATCTGATAGTCGAGGTACTCGACTACAGCGTTCTTCTTGGTAAAGCCTAGTACTCAGATCGGCTAAGAGTTTCACTAGTCGAAAAATCGTATTCTTTGTAGTGTGACTGTGTTCACCCGCAATGCATGTAGCAAGGTTTTACTGTCAAGCAGCTGGGCTTGTTGATCACAAATCAACTGAAGTAATTTAAAAAAGAAGAGTCTGCTGGTGCACAAAGAAATTAGCATAAAAATAAATGGAATGTTCAACGAATGTTTTATTTATGTAAATTAGTAGTTTAAAGCTTTTATCTCGTCCCACGGATGCTTCGCCATCCATTTTTAATTTTAGGTTTTCACATCGCCTTTGCACGAACACCGCCAAAAATCAAATTTCGTATTCTTTGGGCCGCGGCTAACGACGTTCATCGAAATTCACTCGCGAAATCTAGTATTTTTTATGGTATTTCCTTAGCTTATCTGAGTACCGCGCTGAAAAGCAGACCCGAAGAAAAGCGTTAGCCGCGTGTTTGCCTCTCGCTCACTCCTATGGCTAGTTCGCTGTTTTCGTCGATGTGACTACTAGGCTTAAAGTTGAAATTTCAACAAATATTGAAGGAAACGAAAGAAAATCTAGAAGTCAAAGATGGTAATATAGCTGTTCGACTTCTTCGCGAAACTTTTAGATGCCATTTCTTAAACACATTAAAAAAATATGTCTCACACGTTTTCTAAAATTTAATTATGCTTATTATAGCAAATGGGGGCTTTGTTTTTCGAGTGCCATCCCCAAATAAAGTAATTCATTCAAAAAAAATTTCGTTCATCAATTTACTAAAATCGCTCGCCGACTCGATGAGGGTTTCCTTAGTTTTCGGTAATCTTTGTTTTAATTGAAGGCTTAACTTGAAGTCGAGGCATTTAAATTTAATGTACATTTTTCCTATGGAAAAGGACTGCAGGTTTCAGATCCCCATTATGGACAAAGTCCATTCACTTTTATTTAGGCTGTCCAAAATGTTCAGTACTGAAACGTTCGCGAACGCTTTACATAGGAAATTCCTATGGAAAAAGGCCAGGGAAATTCAGGGGGTCTCATTTTTTCGGGCCTGACCCCCTGTATTTCCCTCGCCTTTTTACATAGGAATTTCTTATGGAATTGTATATAGGAAATTCCTATGGAATTGGATTACTACGGAATTGGATATAGGAAATTCCTATGAAATTGGGTATAGGAAATTCCTATGGAATTGGGTATAGGAAATTCCTATGGAGTTAGTATAGGAAAATTTCTTCAAAATTGCCTCAAAAAATCTCAAAATAATTTAGCTTAAGTTTCTTTTGTTCTTCAAAATATGCTTTATTTAGCTAGCTTTTTAATCTACATCAAAAATTAAAGACTATTAAGGAACTTTTGGCAACTAAAAATTATTTTAGTCCTTTTTGGTTATTTTTTTTTGTCATCCTTGTAGGCCCTGTTCCTTGCCTTTTGGAGCGCTTTACGGACATTTTTGGTGTGGTCCTTGAAACTAGAGCCGTCAGACCTGGTGGCTTCTGTTAAATAAATACAAAATGTAGAAAAATAATATTTTTAAAACACAACATTTCAGACTGTTCCTTTAAAAATAGTGCATTATTTACATTGGCATATTTTACCAAACAAATCTGCCCACAAGATCCAGCGTAATTCATTTTACAAATCAAATTGCGACTTATAATGCGCTCCAAGTTTTTCACAAGTCCTAATGGAATCAAAAGCTTTCTAAATAAAGTAATCTAAAAACAAGAAAGGAAGTTAGCTTCGGCAAGCCGAAGCTTATATACCCTTACAGCTATAATTATTAAATTTAAAAACACAAAAAATGATATTCCCAATACTATAAGATAATATGTCAAAAAACACCGAAGCTATAATTTGTTTCATATTATTTTCCTACCAATTTTCCGATCGTTCCTATGGCAGCTATATGATATAGTCGTCCGATTTTGATAAAATTAAATTCGGAATTCAGAACTAATTAAAAAATGTTATTTCCAAGCGTAGGAGGATATATGTTATGGAAGCTATATGATATAGTCGTCCGATTTTGATAAAATTAAAATCGAAATTCAGAACTAATTAAAAAATGTTATTTCCAAGCGTTGGAGGTTATATGTTGAGAAACACCGAAGCTATAATTTGTTTCCTATTATTTTTTCACCAATTTTTTGATCGTTCCTATGGCAGCTATATGATATAGTCGTCCGATTTCGATAAAATTTAATTCAAAACTCAAAACTAATTAAAAATGTTATTTCCAAGCTAAGGAGGTTATAATATAATTAAAAAAAAATTTTTTTTTCGATTATTCCTATGGGAGCTATAAGATATAGTTGTCCGATCCGGCTGGTTCCGACTTATATACTACCTGCAAAAGATATAAGACCTTTGGGAAAGTTTCAGCCCGATAGCTTTAAAACTGAGAGACTAGTTTGCGTAGAAACGGACGGACAGACGGACATGGCTAGATCGACTCGTCTAGTCATGCTGATCAAGAATATATATACTTTATGGGGTCGGAAACGTCTCCTTCACTGCGTTGCAAACTTCTGACTGAAATCAATATACCCTCTGCAAGGGTATAAAAAGGTAAGATTTAGAGTAACAGTAAACGAAGATATTAAGAAGTTTTACATACGTATTTTTCGGGAGACTCCTTGACTTTTTCGTCCAAAGCGGCGAGCTGTTCTTCAGAACCTACAGGGAGCTCCCCTTTTGGCTCCAACATATTAGAACGCATAGCCTCCAATGTCACCATTATTTTTGACTGCGTTTGCAACATTAGTTCTGAAAAATATTTTTAGTAAATTAACTACAGGGTTGCTGATGAATTTTGCTACATTAAGAAACTCAAATAATTTTTTTTTCAGTGTATTTTGAATTTTATATGGGAATAAGTCCAAATCTTTGTGCATAATTGACTGTAATGACTGTCTGCTTACACCCATTTGAGCAGATAAGCTTCTTGTCGAAACACGATTGTTTTGTATGGCAGCAGCTACAGCAGCGATTGTTTCATCCGTTCGAACTGAACGGTTTCGATGATAAGGTCTTCTGTTGACTGTCCCATGCTCGGCAAAATTGTTTACAGGTCTCATTATGGTCCATCTGCTCGGAGGATTGCCGCCAAACGTGCGCCTATACTCTCTTTGAACCGAAATTACGGACTCCAGTGCGTGATAGCGGCGGACAATCCAAATTCTTGTTTCAGTGTCCCAGTTATCCATTTTTATTAAATGTAAAAGTCAATCTGCAAAATAAAAAAAAAATTAACCAGATTCATTAAATAGAAAAAAAGTTATTTAATTTTTTTTGGTAGCGGCTTTTATCAGCCACCCATAAAGCGATTTCATACTCATCATATCGTCAATTTTTTGTTCCATACTTTTCAGGGTTTCCGCTGTTATTTCCCCTGTTGTATTATCAATTAGTTCGAACGTGCGATCAATTTTGTAGCTCTGTAAATGAAACCCAATTAATACAAAATAGAACTTATAAATAAAAAATTGTTGTGTTTTCTAACTAATAAATAAAGCCATCGGCAACGTTCTCAATTTTTACGATTAATTAATCAAGTTCACAGGTGCAGGTAAATAAAGGACCGTGTATTGGGTGTGTATTGTTTTTTCATTAAGGTACTTACTTAAAAAGTGCAGGTAGACAATTTGCCATGTGTTAGGTATTATGGACATTTGTTTTTCCATCAAGGTACTTAGTAAATTGGGTAGAAATTAAAGGGCTCAATTGAAAAAAAATTGCTTCGTATTGGTCGGTTACCGGTTTATTCCCCTATATAATCCTGTAATTCGGCACACATCAATCAGTTCTGAGAAAAAAGTTGAAGTGAAGTATTTAAAATGAGTAACTTGTCGAAGAGAACCCTAAACAGCAAGGCGCAAAGGAGGCAGGTGGAATTAGCTCGGTCTATAAATTCTGCAGATCCACCAAATATATAACATAATTTTGAAGTTGAAGACGAGGATTTTAGTTGTGAAACCCCAGACTTGCAATTACTACGTATAACCCAAAAAACAGTTTACATATTAAATTAGGCCTTTGGTACCGAAGTCAGCTAGAAGAATTATTAAAGATTTCAATATCAGAAAATATAAGTGTTCCTTCTTCTGCTAAGGGACTTTTGAAGACAAGACAAGACTTAAAAAAAAAACAGTTATTCGAACAGTAGCTCCAGGGAACTATGATCGGCTCATACTCAAGTACTTTACAAACCATCAAATGTGAATCAATACCTTCACAATTTTGTTTCTGAAAGGAAAGAATAAGGCTGGCATGTACGAGTCAAGCTTAATGCATTTATTTGTGAAGCTCCAGCTCGGGCTTTAATGTGGGGAACACGGGGGACAAACGCGTTTAATGGTTGCATGAAGTGTGTAGGGAAAAGGGTTAACCAACCGTAACAACGTTTTCAGACACTGCAAGTATATTACGTACTAACTCTGAGTTTAGGAATCGGACGTACCTAGATCATCACCTTCCTTTTTTAAAGAAACCCCAATAGGTATAGAAGAGTTAGATATTGACATGATTGCTTGGTTTCCCCCTGACCCTCTGCACCTGCTAGACCTAGGAGTTTGCAAAAAAATGCTAAATTTTATTATTGAAGGAAAATCGAAGGGATTTAAGGTAAATTAGGATTACTATTAGATAACGACTATGCATTGCATTTAAATACAGCAAGTGATATGTTAAACTATTTTGTAAAACAATTTAGGAAAGTCTATCTCCCAGAACCGTTGACCTACAACGTACCTAATGTATTGCATTTGACAGACTGTGTTAGGGAACAAGGGCATATAGCAGATTTTACTGCATATCGATTCGAAAACTTTTTACAAACGGTTAAGAAGAGCGTTAGGAAGCCTAATAATATTTTAGAACAGGTAGCGAAAAAGTTTTGCATCCCTGTTCCATCAGTCGAAATTAGGAAAATTTTACCAAAAGTAGATAAGCGTTGAAATGTTATCAAATATATTTTTCCTGATTTCGTATTAACGGCTAATAAGCCAGACAATATTTGCTTAACATACATATACAAAAACAACGGCTACACTCGCTACGGTGCAAGGCTCCGTCGGTAACATAAATCTAGCTTTATTTACATATAAATAGATCTTATTATACTGCCATATGTTAGAAAAACTATAGTTAACAAGACCTTTGATATAAAACACATTAAAAACATTTAAAAAACATACTTTTTTTGATCCGTTCACCGTACACTTCATCGCAGCACGCCAAATTCAAGGGGTGGAGACGAATGGCAAGTGCTTTGTTGCATCCCTGAGTTGCATTTTAGTGGTCCCTTTTTGATTTTTATAAAATTAAATTTGTTTTAAATTACTTATCTTAAACTTACTAAACTAAACTAAATCTCTACCAATTTTGCAATATACTTACCATTATTCTAACATAGTACGGAATAAATAACTTTTTTTTAATTTCGACTTCGATATCGCACCATCAACAACATCTGCCGGAGCTTTTGTTGTCCACTTTGTGCGACATTCGCCGTCCGCCTGGCTCGAATATCGGCGCGCTCCCCGGAGTTGCGCTCACATCATTTTCCGTTGCTCTCCTGACGCTTTATTAACAACATCAGCCGGAGCTTTTGTTGTCCGCTTTGCGAGATTCGCTGTCCGCCTGGTGCTAATATCGGCGCGCTCCTCGGAGTCGCGCTCTTCTCATCTTGCCCCTCTCTCCCGTTGCACCATCAACAACATCAACTGGAGCTTTTGTTGTCCGCTTTGTGCGACATTCGCCGTCCACCTCTAGTATCGGCGCGCTCCTCGGAGTTGCGCTCTCATCATCTTACGCCTCTCACGTTGCACCATCAACAACATCAGCTGGAGCTTTTAATGTCCGCTTTGCTTGACATTCGCCGTCCGCCTGGCTCTAATCTTGCGCCTCTCTCCCGAAGTATCCAGAACATCGGCTGGATTCTTACTCTTCATCGCCGAATAGTTATGCGCTCTCCGTCTCTACCTTTCTGGCGTTCGACTTTCTACAACAACTTTTATCAACACATTTGGCTGGATGGCGAGCCTCTCAGCCTCTCATGATGCTGGACCAATTATGGATAGCATAACCATTGATGACCGGATATGCGCTAACAATACAAATTTCAATATTTATTTTCAGGCAACGTCTCATGGTGATCACGACGTCGTCATTTTTGTTGAAACTTGGCTCAACATGGATTTCTTCGATAATGAATTTTTCGATACAAATCTTTATCATGTGTTCCGTAAAGATCGAGATTCCGTTAAAACACGATGCTCCAGAGGTAGCGGCGTTTTAATTGCTGTGTGGCGTGAGCTGCATTGCGTTTCTATTTGTCTTCAGAACGAGGATTCTCTGCTCGATCAACTCTGTGTATCTCTCGCTGGTCCTACGGAGACAATTTACCTGACAGTATCATACATACCCCCAAGCAGCAGTTTTGATTACTTGTTATATTTTTTCAGCAAATAATTCTCGCGTGCCTCTTACTTGTATTAATTCCAGCAGTTTAGATTCTATCCATAGTGATATTTCGAATATTAGATGGGCGGAAGTCCTCTCGCATGCTGATGTGAATACAAGCTATGAAGTTTTTATATATTTTCTCTCTACTATTGTAGGCAGATACGCTAAAACTAGAGTTCAAAGTTCTTATAGACTACCATGGTACACACAAGAACTAAAAAAATATAAAAATCTCCGAAATAAATTCTATAAGCGCTACATAGAAAGCGGTGATGCTGCTGACTTTGATCGGTACAAACAACATAAGCGTAAGTTTGAGTTCCTTAATAAATTCTTATACACCCAATATATTGCTGATATAGAGTGTAAATTAATTACCAATCCTAAATCATTCTGGCACTTTGTCAATTCTAAGCAAACAACCTCTTACTTTCCTTCCCATACGTCATATGAAAGTCTTTCAGCTTCCTCGGATATTGGGGTCGCTAATCTATTTGCTAAGTATTTTGCATCTATCTTTGAACCGAGCTCGCTGTGGAATGACGATGATTCACTCAGTGCCATTGCCACGATGCCAAATATTGGGTGCTTAGATGTCACTAATTTTGACTACTATATGGCGGCTGAGAGTTTTAACGACTCAGGACAATTAGACTGCGATGGCCTTTCTCCATTTATTTTGAAAAACTATATAGGTGTTCTTTGTGAGCCCCTTAAAATGATCTTTAACAAGTCTCTTTCCACTAGCGTATTTGCGCATAATGGAAACTTGCCACAGTTTCTCCTATATCTAAGTCTGGTTACAAAAATATTGTTTCAAATTATAGGCCAATTTCAAAGCTAAGTAATGTCTCAAAAACATTTTAACGAATTGTAGCTAAGCAGCTTTTCTTGCTGGTCGGATCATCAGTCCTAACCAACATGGACTTATGCCTGGACGGTCAACTACCACTAACTTAGCTACTTTTAATCTTTTTTGTTGATGTAGTCTACACCGACTTCGCCAAAGCATTTGACAAAGTCTCCCATAATGCTTTGTTGGAAAAATTGCAGGATTGGGACTTCATTCATCAATACTAAATTGGTTTAAATCTTATTTAGATGACCGGATTTATAGAGTAGAGTGCAATGGTGTTTTCTCAAACCCGTATGTGGCAACTTCCGGCCTTCCTCAGGGAAGTGCATTGGGTCCGCTTCTATTCATCGTCTTCATTAATGATTTAAGCTATTGCATAAAAAATTCTGAATTCCTGTTGTTTGCGGACGATCTTAAAATATTTTGGTCTGTGAATTCAATCTCCGATAGTGAACTTCTTCAAAATGACCTAGTAAAAGTGGGAAATTGGTGTTCTCGTAATAAGTTGCCCCTGGACGTGTCAAAATGTTTCTACGTTAGGTACAGCAAACGGTTAATTAATGTCCTTAGCTCGTATTCCATTAGTTCCCATATTCTTTCCTTAAGAAATGAATCCCTGGACCTAGGAGTTATGTTTAATACCAAATTAACTTTCATTGATCACATAAATTACATAATTCCACGCAATTTAAAGATCCGTACACGAAACTAAGCCTATTTTCTTCGTTCATTAGGTCCAGATTGGAATATGCTTCGTTTGTCTGGAGTCCGGCTGGTATTACACACATAGATTGTATTGAGCGTGTTCAAAAAAAATCCTACCTTTTGTCCTCCTTTCTTTAAACTTTAATAACCCGGTCCCCACTTACTCTGCGAAATGTCGTCTTGTGCACCTTTCTTCCTTACAAGATCGTAGATCGTAAAAAAAAATTCCTACCTTTTGTCCTCCTTTCTTTAAACTTTAATAACCCGGTCCCCACTTACTCTGCGAAATGTCGTCTTGTGCACCTTTCTTCCTTACAAGATCGTAGAAAAACTAGCGCAATACTTTTTATTTGTGAACTGCTGTCCTCCAAAATAGACTGCCCTGCATTGCTGAGCAGCATAAGCTTTTCCGTACCTGGTAGGTCTTTAAGGCCATTTGAACCTTTTTTTATTCCGGCTTATAGAGCAAACTATGCTTTTAATGAGCCTTTGTGTAGAGCCTTATTCTACTGGAACAAACTTCCATCTCACATGCGGCTGGACCCATGCTCCCCCAGAGAATTAATTAAGAAACCCCTTTACAATTACCTTTCGTCCCTTAGTATTTAGCTTAGTAATAGTCAAGTAGCCAGTTAAGGTACCAACTGTTGGCGAAATAAATAAATAAATAGATATATGTATGTATATTTTAGATATCGAAATTTTTACAATTATTTTATTTTACTTACTTTTTGCATTAAAATATATTTATTTATATGCTTTTAAAGGTCATTGAACGTTACACATTATGAATTATTTTAATCATTATTATTTGGACAATTTAAGAGTTACAATCTGCTAATGTTTTTATATTTTGACATATTTAAGTATACTTAAAATTGTACTTTGTTTCACTAGCTACGTTAACTAAGTTTTTACCTTTTGATTAGGTTTTAAATGCTCGGGGAGAATATATTTATATATATGTCGGGTTGTTGGTATGATTTTCCATATTTTTGCGCAGATTGCATACGGCGAATATCCTTGAGCACACCACAGCCGATTTGAGAATGCGCGCCAGACTACTTGCATACCGAAAAAGTCCTCCCGAAAATGCTGCAACGAGCATACTTGTGTCTCTGTCTCTCGCAGTGGCTCATGGATACACGCACAACAATCGTAGTGCGCATCTCTCTCTCAAACCTCTAACCTCTCACAACTTTCTTTCTCATGTTCGCATCGAACTATACTGACCACCTGGCGAATAGACGGAAGAAAGCGTACTAACAAACAACCGTTAGAGTGACGAGACGAGAATTGCCACTTGGTAACACGCATTTGATTTAATGCTTTTACACTGACTACCATAATTTAAGATCCGACACGGCCATTCTGACAATTACACGTCCTCGTGTACTGTAATCTTAATATTTTAAATATGACTTATAAATCCGTGATTATAGCTTGTGTTTTCTTTTACTCATCAATTTCGAACATCATTTATTTATTCGATATATTATCTTACACTTAACATTTCTCTCTTATTTCATAATCTTTCATTTTTTTACATTCTACACAACGTTATAAACAAATTTCAATTCTTATTCTCATTGTATAATCAAATTCATTTTAACATTTAATTCATTTCATTTACTTCTCAGCATTTCAAAATTCGACTCTAGTTATCGTCACTATGATTTCCTTTTGATTAAGAGCTTAGTCCCGTCAAGAACGCCACACGCCATGTTCCATCTTTCGTCTTTCACTTGTGCTTGCTCAATGACGCAGATAGCTTAAACCTCAAAACCATACCTTTGACTCATACATTTCAATCAAATATTGTCATATATCTTTGCATCCGCCAGGTTATTTCCATTCGAATTCTCAAACACATCCGCCATTCACAAACATGTTCTTATCGAAGTCTATTGCAACTTCATTTCAACCATTCCATACTCTATATTTATTTATTTATTTGTTTATATCCTAGCGCTACAAGTGCACACTTATAATTATCGCGCTAGTCACATTGAGTTGATATTTTATATTATTATTATTTTTAAATCATTTAAACAATTTCTCTCGCTCTCTTAATTAATATTAATGACTAACATCAAATTTTCTTAGTTACTATTGTTATTGTTTTTAATATATTTTTTATTTTTTTATTTTATTTCATTTCATTTAATTTTTATACTTATCTGTACTGGTAGTTTAAAAGATCTTTAACTTTATTGTAAAATTGAGTTGCGCTCCTAATTGTTTTGTATTGGTGCGGTAGATTGTTCCATAACCGGATACCATTTATTAAAAATTGCCTTCTGGAACACAGTGTTTGTATTCGAGGGCATATGTCATTTTTGGTTCTTACAGATGTGGCTGGGATAAGTTTATTGAAAAGATATTTTGGTTTTCCACTCGTGACTATTTTGTGAAAGAAGATTAAAATTCTGAGATCGATCCAGGAGGTCAAGTTAAGGTCAATTATTTTATATGTCAGTTCTGATACATGGTCAAAACGTCTTAAGTTAAACACATAACGGACAATTGAATTGAAAGCTACAGTTAATGTGCGCAAATCCCGCGCATCACAATTTCCAAAAATTTCTATGCCGTAAAAGAGAGTGGGCAGGAGGATAACTTTGGCGATTAATAGTCTAACTTCCTCAGTTAGGAACGATTTAGAGAATGAAAATTTTCTTAACAGAGCAGAGGTACGCCCTGTCGCTTTGACTATATGGTTGCTCCATGATAAAGTATTGTTAAATGTTATCCCTAGATTAACTGCATTCACTTCATAGCTTATCGGCGTATGGTTTATATATAATTTTTGGAGTGAAAGTGTTGAAAGTTGCTTTTTACCAATTACCAAGCACTTTGATTTTTTAGGATTTATACCCAAGCCATTTTCCTTTGCCCATTTTTCAATTAGCCACAACATTTTATTACTTATTCGAACACAGGCATGTATTTCAGTTACGGGTCTACTAACATATATTTGGACATCATCAGCATATAAATGTACTTCACAATCAGACAGGATACTAGGGAGATCATTGACATATATAGAAAACAATAAAGGGCCTAGCACAGATCCCTGTGGCACTCCCCTGGATAAATTCCGGAGAGAAGAAACTTGCGTCCCAGAGACGACAGCTTGATATCTATTCGTTAAGTACGACCTAATAAGCTTCGTCGCATTAGTTGAGAAATTAAAAATATTCCTAAGCTTGGTACAGAGAATGTTATGATTCACAGAATCAAAAGCCTTACTGTGGTCAAGTAGCGTCAAAAACGTTACGCAGTTACTGTCCAGTTTTTGTCTTATATCCTCAACAATATTAGTGATTGCAGTAATACAACTCCTTTTCTTACGGAATCCAGATTGTCTTTCATCAAGTAGAGAATTGTTAGCTAAGTATAGTTGAATCTGTGAGGACATAAGGTTTTCAAAGACTTTTGATAGAAAAGGTAATATTGAAATAGGTCTATAGTCATTGTTTAGCTTAGGAATTGGGAAAATTTTGGCGTTTTTCCATATTGTCGGAAATGAAGACGTTGTAATAGCCGTGTTAAAAATATATGTAACATGGGGCAACATTAAGGGGAGCAAAAGCTTAACAAATTTGGGACTCATATTATCGAGACCAACAGCATCGGACTTGACATGCAGAATACTAGCTAGGACATCACTTTGGTTTATACATATAAAGCTAAAACTATTATCACAGAGGGGTTGAGTATTCAGGTACGGATTGCATGTTGCTTCAGGTACATCAATTTCCAAAAACTTTTTGTTTAACAATTCGACATCCACCTCAGACTCTGTCTGTTGCTTACATTTTCCAATACCTAGCCGTTTTAGCTTGCTCCATCTGTTTTTTGAGTTAACACAGTTATTAAATTGTATGTTATAATGCTCTTTCTTTGCAGATTTTATCTTTATGTTTACTTTTACCCTAGCCTCTTTGTATTGTTTTCGTAATTCATCAGTTTTGTATCGCTTCCACCGGAGGTAAGCTACATCTCGCTGACGGGTTAGGTTTTTGATTTCACTACTGAACCATGGATTTTGCATTGGCTTAATCACCTTGGTCCTTAGGGGCACAAACTTGTTGAACAAATACTGGACATTGTTGGTTAAAACCTCTAATTGACAATCTACATGACGAAGGTGGTAAATACGTGACCAGTCACAACACAAAAATTCCGTTTTTAATTCATTATAGTTTATATTTTTATAATCTCTATACGTAAAAGAATTGCTTTTGCTGTCAAAGGTCAAGTCGTATGTTAAAAATATTAAGTCATGTCTGGAGAAGGCTGGTACAGAAACCTGGTCATAATGTATGATTTTGCTAGGGTCATTGATAAGAAATAAGTCCAGTAATGTATCACAGTGGCTGCTATAGTGCGTGGGGATCGTTTCGTTTACGGAAAACAAACCTAGGGATTTAAAGTTATCTACGAGATGGCTTTCTGACAATAGGTTGCTGTTAAAATCTCCTGCCAATATGATGTCAGTGTATTCCAACGAAATGTCTGAAACAACATTAAGTAATGACCCGTAGTCAATTGTCCGATTCGGTCTATAAATGCAACCTAGAAGGGTTCTTCCATGGGATTAATTGGGAAGTTCTAATAGAATGTATTCAATAGTACTGTCACTTGGCTGTTTAAGTACCACCTTACATTTCAGCTTCACATTCACGTATATAGCCACACCTCCTGCATGACCAGTACGATCGGACCGATAAACATTGAAGCCTTCACAAACAATAGACGAATCACATAGATCATTTACAAACCACGTCTCAGATACACATATCACATCGACATTAGACTGAGTGAAAAGGAATCTAAACTCGTCAATCTTCTTTAGCAAACTTTGTGCATTTAAGTGAACGATTTTGAGACCATTTTTATAACTACTTATAGTTTTTATCATGGCACTAGCTATGGAACAAACTTCCTCATCCTGCATTGTTGTTATCAATGATTATTAGGGGCGCAATCTCAATATTCAATGCGTATCTTATACATTTCTTAAAGTAAACTAGTTTTAAACCTATCTTAATTAAGAGGATACGATTTATACGCTTAAGAACGAAAGCTATGAACATTTTGTTTTCACATAACATATCCTCCCACACGGATATATTATAACCATTTTAACAAGTCTCGGGCGGGTACTCCAATTCACTCGGAACATAACCATCTGGCATCTTTCTCAAATCTTCATGACAATATTTATAAGTTCTCTTATTATGCAATGACTTCAAGATATATCTATCTCCTCCTAGAACTTCACTAACCAAAAATGGTCCTTTAAACTTTACATCCAATTTAGTTTGATGCCGTTCTTCATTTTTCAGTAAAACAAAATCTCCAATTTTATGTCGTTCAACTGCTGCTTTTTTTTTATCGAATCTTATTTTGTCGTGACTAGCTTGATTGTTCATATTTTCAATTGCCCTATCTCTAGCATTAACTTTATCTACCTCCATCTCCGTATCATACGGTGGAATCAAACCTAAAGGACGAGCCTCCTTGCCGACAAGTAACTCTAGGGGACTTGCTTTGGTTGTACTACTAACTGTGCAATTCAAGGCAAGTTGTACCTCACCTAAAGCATCTTGCCAAGATCGGTGACTTGATTCAACCGCTGACAGTAGATTCTTAAGGGTACTCATCACACGTTCAACTTGACCGTTTGCACGGCTTCCTCCTGTAGCTATAAGATGAAGCTTAATCTTCTGTGATGTACAAAATTCTGAAAATTTCCCACTAGTAAAACATCTACCCTGATCAGCTATTATACGCTGCGGTATTCCAAACAAAGAGATAGATGATTTCATTGCCTGAATACAACTGTCAGAATCTAATCTTAAAGTATGAAACAAATAAACAAATTTTGTTAAGGCATCAATTTGTACTATCACGTATTCCTTAAGATCATTCTTCCCACTTAATTTTCCAGTGATGTCGATATGCACCGTGTGCCATGGCACATTCACTTTTGGAATTGGATGTAACTCGGCTTGTATCTTCCCAGATGAACCCTTAACAGTTTTACATGTAATGCAGCTATCGACAAACTTCCTAACATATTTATTCATCTTAGCAAACCAATAATATTGGTAAGTTTTGTCAAGAGTCTTTTTCCATCCCAAATGCATGATGGACTCGTGCACTTGATTTATTACTGACCATCGAAATGCATGGGGCACTACTGGCAAACAACGGGTTCTTCCATTTCTCTGGACTTTACGAAACAAGACACCTTTTCTCAACTCATAAGTCTGTGCAACATCATCTGTCAACTCTTTAGAGTTAAGTTTGTTAATGATATCAGTAATTTCAGAGTCCTGGCGCTGTTCAGCAGCAAGCCAGTCACTTGAGATTTCTGCCAAGTTTACACGCTTTTCAGGAACTAAAGACTTTTCAACTTTTGTGGCTTCCTGAATGTGATTTCTCGATAAAAAATCCACATGCGCCATGCGCTTTCCTTCTCTATATTCGATTTTGAAATCAAACGACTGCAGATACGCCCACCAACGATGCACTCTTGGTGTCAGATCAATCTTTGTCCGCGATGATTTAAGAGAATTACAGTCAGTATACACTATAAACGTACGACCAACTAAATAATGACGGAACTGTTTAACGTATTCTACCACTGCCAAGGTTTCTAATTCGTATGAATGGTAACTAGACTCTGCAGGGGAAGTAGTTTTACTAAAATACTCTATTACATGAGGACTACCATTGATTCGATGCATTAACATTGCACCATAACCGTAAGAGCTTGCATCTGTGTGTAACTCTATTGGATGTTGTGGATCAAAAATAACAAGTACAGGCTCATTTATAAGGATAGCAATAATATTTTTTCTAATATCTTCCAACTCGTTATTCCAATTAAACACACTTTTACTCGAAGTTAAAGAATATATCGGTTTCATAATCTGTGAGAACCGAGGCACGAATTTTCGAAAATAAGACGCCAATCCTATAAATTGTCTTACGCTACGAACTGTTTGCGGTGGTGGCAAGGAATTTAACGCAAGAATTTTTCGCGGATTAGGCCTTAACTCTCCAGCTCGTACCTCATACCCCAAGTATTGCACAGTAGTTTTTAAGAATCCACATTTTGCTATGTTAAAAGAGAATCCCGCTGCAGTCAATACATCCAACACAATCCTCAATCTTTCCATACCTAATTCTATGGTAGATGACACCACCATTATGTCGTCCATATAGACTATTACATAAGAATATGCAAGATTTCCCAATGCGTTTATAATGGCTCGCTGGAAAACAGACGGGGCGTTCTTGAGGCCAAATGGCATTGTCAGATACTCATAGTGCCCATAAGGTGTAACAAACGCGGTATATTCAACAGAATCGGGATGAATGGGTATCTGATGGTATCCACTAGCCATATCCAAACAAGTAAAATATTTTGCACCCGCCAGTCTAGCAATCTGGTCGTTGATAAGTGGTAAGGGATATCTGTCAGAAACAGTATTGCTGTTCAGTTCACGATAGTCAACGCAAAGTCGATCGGATCCGTTCTTCTTTTTAACCAAGAGTATAGGGCTAGCATAGGGAGAACAACTAGGTCGAATAATGTTACAGTTTAACAATTCTGTTATCCTTTCACGTACAATTTCTTTTTCATTTGGACTCAGACGATATGGACGCCGCTGCACAGTTTTGTTTGAATCAATTAATCTAATAGTCATCTCACCCGTATTAACCTTTGTGCAAGGGATTCCATCAATAAATGCAGCTGAATAGTCTTTGAGTAATTTAATTAAGTTTTCCTTGTCATTACCAATCATTTCAGTATCAACATAAAGTAACAAAGCAGATGGCTCAGATTCTTTACAGACGTTTACAGATTTAGACTTAACAAATTCAAATTTATCAGGTGTCAAGATGATTTCGTATCCTTGACTAAGGATTTCCCTACAAATTACAATATCATTTGTGAGATGCTTATCTGCTATGACATGAAACAGTATTTCTACAATATTTCCATTAATAATGCATTTAGATAGTTTTTGTAGCTTACTGGAAATGCCAGCGTCGCCAATACCTCGTATTATGACAATATTATTAATAAGTTTGCCATCAAATTTATCGGCAACACTACTTCGCATAAGCGAGCATTCTGCTCCAGAGTCAAAGCAAATAGGAAAGATCTCACCCTGGTGTGTCATAACTCCTTTTGGCTCAGCCACAAAACATTGGTTACATTTCTTCTCAGTAACTGCTCCAGATTTAGCTGCATTGTTCGTGCACCGATTCGCAAGATGCCCAAGTTGTCCACACCGGTAACAGGTCACATTCTGCAAGTCACGATGTTGTTTATTCTCCGATCCAGACCGCTTTAATTTACACTCCGCCATTTTATGTCCTGGTTTCTTGCATAAGTGGTCCACGATTTTGGCTCGCTTGCAGTCGCCGCTATTACCATCAGTACTTCCAGCACTCCGCTTTTTGTCAAATGTAAATGCTCTCAGTTCCATCTGGAGTTGACTTCTAGTTTGTACATTTGACGAAAACACCATACGCTGCAAACGGTTGTCAAAATTGGCCATATGCGCAAGTACCGTGGATACAGCTATTTCCTCGGCGTTCATATTGCGCCACTTTGTGGTCAATGACGTCACCATACGGCTTGCGTACACTGCAGGGCATTCGTTGTGGGCTGGACGGCTGTTCAGCAGATTCAGGAACATAGCTGCCGGCGTTTCCTTATTCTCGAAACGCTGTATAAATAGTTCTTTAAACTGCTCCCAATTAATGCCGGGATAGCAGATCTGTGCAAGCAACGCTGAAGCACTGCCCTGCATGCAACTACTCAACATCATGATAAGTGCGCTGCCATCAATCTGCTGTTCGTCCATAATAATGCTTGCCGTTGCACACCATTGAGTCGCATCGGCTTCAGTTAAATCTGGGTTAAGTTTTGGCAAAACCACTTGATTTTGTGGACGCACAGACGCTTGCATAGCTTTACACATTTCAACGAAATTGCGATTCTGCAGTTCCATAATAGTACGCTACTGATCTTCAGAAAATGCAGGAGTTGGCACCGATCCCACTTCTGATGTCGGGTTGATGGTATGATTTTCCATATTTTTGCGCAGATTGTATACGGCGAATATCCTTGAGCACACCACAGCCGATTTGGGAATGGGCGCCAGCCTACTTGCATACCGAAAAAGTCCTCCCGAAAATGCTGCAACGAGCATACTTGTGTCTCTGTCTCTCGCAGTGGCTCAAGGATACACGCACAACAATCGTAGTGCGCATCTCTCTCTCAAACCTCTAACCTCTCACATTTTTCTTTCTCATGTTTGCATCGAACTATACTGACCACCTGGCGAATAGACGGAAGAAAGCGTACTAACAAACAACCGTTAGAGTGCAGAGACGAGAATTGCCACTTGGTAACACGCATTTGATTTAATGCTTTTACACTGACTACCATAATTTAAGATCCGACATATATAAGTTTGATTTAAAAAATAGATTTCTTTGCGCTCGCTTCTAAAGGAATATTTCCCCCTGATTTTGTTTTATTCGATTTCCTATGTACACAAGCAGCGAACGCTTCGTCGAAAAAATTGGAATCAAGCATTACATGCCTGACGTTTCGACTGGGGAGCCTAACTAAAAATGCCCAAAAGTATGCCGTATTTTTATACCCGTTACTCGTAGAGTAAGAGGGTAAGTTATATCACTGTGGACGGCAGTACACGTAGTGGCGAAGCGCGCAAGAGAGCGTGCGAAGACAACTACTATATATAGTCGCAGAATTGAAAATCTGCCATTATGGTCCGATAACATAACGTAACGTAACGAGTGATACACCAATCGAAAGGTACCGCAAAAACTAAGAAGATTGCATACCAAGACTTTCGAAATATTAATTTGTTTGGGAGAAAAAGCGGTGAAAGTGTAAAAGTAAAAATTTAGAAAATTGGAGCTGCTGGATACGGTGGGGATAAAAGCCCCGGCTGTTTAGCTAGTTTTATTCTTACTAAGAATACGCGTCGAATGACACCTCATTTGTTTAAATCCGATGTCCCGTTCAAAAGTAATTCAATAATCAAGATTTTCTTCTTCTTCCCAAAATGAAAATGTTTGTATCTTTGTTTGTGGGTTTGTATGCATCCCATCTTAGTCTTAGGGTTTTGGAAACCCTATGGCTTAGCGGAAAATAAAAAAAAACCAGATTTAAAATGCTTATAGCATCTAAACAACTAATGCTACAGAAACGGGCTATATATCTCTGAAAAGATAATTTAATTTGCTAAATTCTCTTCATATAGTAAATATAATAGATTTAGAGTTATGACAAAAAGTTATTTTTTAAAACCACTTTTTGACTTTTTTCTCAAAATTGAGTCAAACGATTTCTTTTTAAATTTCAAATCATATAGCCCTTGAGATTCCTCAACTTTTGATATACACTGGTCGGCATATGTATTTTGACAAAATAAAAGTTAAGTATACTCATAACTTGAACTTACTTCTTGTAAACTATAGGCATCAATGGAAAGGTAATTTCAATGCCGTTTGAATGATACAATACATTTCTTTACCCATTCAGTACTTATTGAAAAGGACGAATTTGTGTAAATCAACTTTTAAATTTTTTTTAAAAACTTTTTTCCTCGTCTTGAAAACTTAAATTTTTTGATGCAAAAAGTTTCTTCAAACAAAAACAATAGTAACTGCAAAAAGAATTTTTCAAAAATCATTTTTCTTATATTTTTTATGAATTTTTTATGAATTTTTGAAAATGCTTAAAAACAGGCATTTGAGCCATATTTTTGTCTTTTTCATACAAATTTTTTCCGACATTGTCACCTTCAAAAAATCATAAAAAATATAAGAAAAATGATTTTTGAAAAATTCTTTTTGCAGTTACTATTGTTTTTGTTTGAAGAAACTTTTTGCATCAAAAAATTTAAGTTTTCAAGACGAGGAAAAAAGTTTTTAAAAAAAATTTAAAAGTTGATTTACACAAATTCGTCCTTTTCAATAAGTACTGAATGGGTAAAGAAATGTATTGTATCATTCAAACGGCATTGAAATTACCTTTCCATTGATGCCTATAGTTTACAAGAAGTAAGTTCAAGTTATGAGTATACTTAACTTTTATTTTGTCAAAATACATATGCCGACCAGTGTATAACACTTTTTGCCCTTAAAATTACCGTTTGGAAGATATTAAGCGATAAAAAGTGCAACTCGTTTCAGCTCCGTATACGAAATTCCCGCTAGTCCGGCGGGAAATGTAAGAAACGACAGATTTCTCTTGGAATCTGAAACTATACAGCCCTTGAGACTCCAAACTGGTGCTATTAAAATAGGTAATTGAAGCGATGAAACTTGATATTAAAAAGTTGTATATTCATATTAGATGTTTCATTCTTATTAAAATGTGAATGTAAACAACCCATACAGTATTAGAATAAAGTTAAGCCGAAGTGGAACGTGAAAGCTTATTATAGTCTTTATAAATTTTTAAGAATTATATATGGGCATTTCCAGGGGTCGCGAACGTACGTTCGTACGCATTTGTTGCAAATAAAAAAAAGATAATAAACGTTTTCTAAATTTTTTTTTTTGCTATTCGATAGAATTTTGTTAGCTCTTTGCTTAGTGTAAATGATGAGGTTTATTGAGCTATCATTTTCATAATATTGGCAAAAAATATGCGGTCGCGAACGTACACAAAATGGAAGTCGACTTTGGCTTAATGTGGTAAAATGCAAAAATCTGCGAATTGGGATGGAATATCCTTAAGCAATAACTTTAATTTTAAAATGGATTCATGTAGCTTTCTATTGAGTCTGTTCCCAAGGAAATATCTCCATTAGTTTTTTTTAAATTGAATTAAATACGTACAGGTCGCGAACGTACGATTTTTCCATGTTGTTTTTATTATTTTTAATTTTTTTTAACACAACATTTTTATAAATAAATTCATATTTCCTTAAAAATAAACAGGCTTAACTTAATTTTATGTGTGTAATAACGTAAGAAAATTATATTTATTAAATATAAAATATTAAGAAAAAAAATTAATAATTTAATGAGAAGTTGCAAAGAAGTTCCATTTAATTGTTTTGCATCCAAAGTTAGCCCTGAAATCGGCTAAGCTCCCAAAAATAAATCTGTTTTTAAATTGGCAGCTACTTCCGTCCGAAAATATCAATATTCTTTCGAAATTGCCATGTTGGTTTTTAATTTGTTCGATAATCGTAGTTATGAAAATGTATATGTACATCTGTTTTGCTGTGACTTAAGCTATCGCTTATAACTGCTAATGACATAGTTTTTTCAAACATCCATGCGACGCAAGTAAAAATCGAAACTTGTTTGTAGTTAAAGTGCGCGCTTTGAACTTCGTTTTGGCACATTAGCCTATAATTTTCTGCAAAATCAATTTGTATGGCAAGTTCACCAGGCTTGATATTTTTTCTGATAGATTCAAAATAATTTTGCTGGTCTCGCTTTACAAATAAGTGTATTTTAAAAATTGGCAGCTGAACTTCTAACTCATGAAATAAATCTGAAAGCGGAGCAACAGGTTCCGACAACGTTATCCTATCTTCAACTTTCCTCCAGTGTTGCCATTTCACGATTTCATCCATATTGTTTAAATATTTTACTGAAACCAATAGATCTTACATCTGTCTCACAATCACATGTGTTGGTCATACAGTTTTCATTCTTAATATTGCAACAAGTTAATTCCAAAAAACTTTCGAATGTTTTGGGAAGAGTCTTAATAAGTTTTAGGTCGATTTTCGAAAAATGTTGTTCGGCTTACTCGTTCTCCAATTAATTCATTTTTGTAAGTTTCGTAAGCTTCCGCTACGGTTAGCAGCATATAACGTTTAGCAACTAGTTGTCCATCAACAATGATAGTGTCCTTTTTGGCTGCCGACTGAACGCTAACATCTTCACGCATGTAAATGTCTGAAATAAATTTTCGCCTTGTTTCACAATCCAAGTTAACTTTCGTAGCATTGTTTTTGCTAAAATTTTCTGGCTTGACATACTTATTGAACAATGCTTTTATAATTTCAATTTTTTTGTTTAAATCGGTTGGCAATGCCCTTTCTGCCTTTTTTAATGCTTTTCCCAAAGTTTGCTTACAATTATACTCTTTCTGTTCTTCTTTTTCTTGAGCTTCTCTTTTCTTCTTTTCCCTATAATCCTTTATCCTTTTACGTTCTTTTTCTTGAATATGTTTTAAAACAGTTTGATTTTTCTTGTTTGCCAATGCTGAGCGGCGTTTTTTCATTCTCTCAGCTGCTTTTTTACGCAATTCTTTTAACTTCTGTGGATCGTTTTTAATTGTATTGATATACCGGGTATATTTGTCACTTGTTTTAGCCATCTAAGAATATTTATATGCTTGTTAAACAAATATAAGTTTGAAAAAAAAAATACTTACGGTCGCGAACGTACGCCACTTTGAAAATCAATATAAAAAGATTGGTTTGTAATAGCTCCAAAGTTTTTTTAAATTTTAAATACTTAAACCAAAATGACTTAACACATGAAGATTCATCCACCTGCATACACTTAATGCGAAGCTATTACAATGAAATTACGTTTTCGGTCGCGAACGTACGATTAGAAAATAGATAAGAAGCAAAATAAAAATTTACAGTTAATTTAACATTTTCAAGCTCTCTTTGAATTTTTCTCTTCTTATTAGATTGCAATAAAGAGATTTGGTAAAAAAGAGCAAAGTTACCATATGTTTTCCTTGCAAAAAATTAAACATAAAAATGCCTTTAAAAGTAGCGAAAACTGAAAAATTACATTTGTTCAGTTTTCAGGCCAATTTCTTTAAAAAAACATCTGAGATATGCTATGTATCCATTGAATTATAAAAATTTGAACATTTATTTATGAAAATTCGTAAAAAAATACGATGATTATGAAGATTTTTTTTTCGGTCCTGGTTGACCATTTTTCGGATTTGCCCATATTTATTTATTTAAAACTAATGAAAGAAAAACTGTTCTTCAGTTTCACTCCGACCTTCAAAGAGTAAAGACATGCGACTGACCAACGCTCCAGGCAACAGCTTATCAGCATCCAATTGGCAAGGCCCGAGCCCAACCACACCGCAATGTCTCGACCACCCGACCGACTCTTGACAACGATTAACATGATAACAAGTGAACCAAAATACATTATAATTAATAGAACAGACAATAAAACATTTGAAAAGGTATCCCCATTCCTTATTAAAAAAGTGATAGATTTTGCTTGTAACGGAGCAGTCGAAACTTGTAAAAAAAACGAGATCGGAAACTCTCCTAATCAAAACAAAAAACTCTTTACAAGCCCAAAAATTGCTCAAATTACAAACATTTCACGACTTCCCAGTCCGCGCTAAGGAACACAAAAATCTCAACACCTCTAAAGGAGTCTTCTACTCCAATGACTTACGAAATATAGAAGAGAAAGAAATCTTGGAAGAATTAAAACATCAAAATGTTGTTTAGGTCCGAAAAATCTTAAAAAAAGACAACAACGACAACAATAAAAAGACAGAAACAGGCTTAATCATACTAAGCTTTGCAACAATTACCCTACCTGACAAACTATGGATAGGGTATGAAGTAATAAACATTCGACCTTACATCCCACCCCTATGAGATGTTTCAACTGCCTTAGATTTGGACACCCCTCCGTCTATTGTAAAAGCCCTAAAATATGCGCCCACTGATCTGAAAAAGAACACACAAAGGAGGATGAACCATGCACCAATACTCAAACCTGCATCAACTGTAAATACGAAGATGACGAAACTAAACACCACAAC
Organism: Drosophila subpulchrella; assembly: GCF_014743375.2. Taxonomy (NCBI): domain Eukaryota; kingdom Metazoa; phylum Arthropoda; class Insecta; order Diptera; family Drosophilidae; genus Drosophila; species Drosophila subpulchrella. The sequence goes on along the minus strand of NW_023665448.1, from coordinate 243,785 downwards.
GCAATGGACAAATCATGCCCCGCCTTCATAAAACAAAAAGAACTGACTGCAATCAAAACAATTCAAAAAGTGGACCACAAGACAGCCCGCTTGATTTACAACACACGTCACACTCACCCACCAATGCCTTACGCCCTGAAAGCAGCACTTCCAACGCACAAAACACCAGTTACAGAAACAACAACGCACACAACTAAAGCATCAAAAACAGCCTCATCAACCCCGAATCATACTACAAGACAAACTATCACCTACGAAGACTCCCCGGAAGAACCCATGGACACCACTGCATCAACATCAAAATACTCAACACGCTCTGAACTCTCCGACGAACTAAAACTTAAAATATTCAATGCTAAATCAAATAAATTAGGAATTCACCTGAAAGCAAAAGAAAACAAGGAAGAACGCTATAGTCGAGTACCTCGACTATCAGATACCCGTTACTCAGCTAAAGGGACCAAAGGAAAATGGAGATATGCAAGCAGCAAATGCGCCACCTACCGGCGGTAGACAGATTTAAGCGTTGTGGGCGTTAGAGTGGGCGTGGCAAAGTTTTTTTTAAATCAATCGATAGGTATTGACGAGACCAATACATTTCAGTTAACATTTTTTATCTAGCATAAAAATTGTGGGCGCCACAGATTTGGGCGGTTTGTGGGCGTTAGAGTGGGCGTGGCATATTCGCATAACAAACTTGCGCTGCGCTCAAGCCTACGGAATCTAAATCTGAAATCCCATTTCTCTATCTTTGATATTTTCCGAGATATCCGCGATCATATTTACGATTTTTTGAAGTTTGTGGGCGGTTTGTGGGCGTTAAAGCAGGCGTGGCAAACTTTTTTTGGGGTCAATCGATAGGTATTGATGAGAACAATGCATTTCAGTTAAAATTTTTGTTCTAGCATCAAAACTGTAGGAGCCACAGTTTTGGGCGGTTTGTGGGCGTTAGAGTGGGCGTGGCACTCTTTTGAAATAAACTTGCGCTGCGCAGGAATCTCAGGAATCTGCATGCCAAATCCCAGTATTGTAGCTCTTATAGTTTCCGAGATCTCAGCGTTCATACGGACAGACGGACAGACGGACAGACGGACAGACGGACATGGCTAGATCGACTCGGCTAGTGATCCTGATCAAGAATATATATACTTAATGGGGTCGGAAACGCTTCCTTCTGCCTGTTACATACTTTCCGACGAATCTAGTATACCCTTTTACTCTACGAGTAACGGGTATAAAAACCACCAAAAAACCAAAACCGAAAAGAAAAGTAAGAACAAGATATCGGATCACACGAGTACAATGAGTACTGATGAAGAACTCGACCTATAAAATCCTAAAAACTATATCTATTAATCTAGTTTAAAGAAAGCTCAACACAATATTCTTATTTTTAACATGCTAAAAATATTATAACTAAACTAAAATGGATACCTCAATAATTACAACCACTTACAAATACTTATAAAAAACAAGATCCCTAAAATAATTTCCATTCAAGATACCCACCTCCACTCTACCAATAATATTCCCATCCCAATAAACTTTACTCTTTACCACATAAACAACTCGATAAACCCTTATGGAGGGGTAGCTCTTCTACTTCACAACTCCTTGCAACAACAACAAACCCAAATCCGTAATATAAATTTTGACTCAATCGCCGTTACAGTACAATCTAAAATTAAATTTACTATAATTTCCAGTTATATACCCCCGAACAAACCATTTACATTACAAGAATTACAAGATACTAACAACTATATTGACACCCCTCTCTTAATAACAGGTGATTTCAACAGCTGGCACAAAAGCTGGGGATCACAAAAAAGTAACACAAGAGGAAATCTACTGTTTAAATTTATAAACCAATCCTTACTAACCACACTCAATAATGGTTCACCCACCCACTTCACCACACACCACACCTTTACACATATTGATCTCTCCCTAGCTTCTCCTGAACTAACCTTATACTCTAAATGGACAATCGACAGTCACCTTTCAGTAAGCGACCACTTCGCGATCTCAATCGATCTTTTTAAAAGTGAAATAACTGACTCCTCAGTCATTAAACCAAAATTTAATATAGACAAAGCCAACTGGCCTTTTTACCAAATATTAAGTAAGCAATCTTCCGACGACAGACCACCCAGCTAACAAATAAACTCAGAAACAGCTCATCTTTGCTCTATAATAAGACACAGCGCACATTTGTCCATACCGCAATACCACCCAAATTCATCCAAACAAGTCCCCTGGTGGGACAAAGATCTGCAAAAACTAAAAACCAATAAAAAATTAGCCTGGCGGAACATGTGCCAAAATATAAACACAACCAACATAATCACGTATAAAAAGCTAATGCAACACTAAAACGGGAAATAAAAATAAAAAAACGCAAAGCTCTATACGAATTCACTTCAGACATCAACCCACAAACCCCAATCCCAAAAATTTGGAAAAAAATCAATAGATTCTGTGGCCTCAAAACCCATATCCCAATTCATTGCCTTGTTAACCCGAATAACGCAGCAGACACTTATACAAACAAATATGATATCGCAAAAGCCCTGTGCGGATTCTGGTCAAAAGCCTCACTTAACAATAACTTTCATTCCACATTAAGGTCACACAAAGAAAACCTAAACTACAATTTTACTCAGAACACATCCCCTCTCACCCAACCCTTGGAATGCGATATTTCGATTATCGAACTTAAAAGCGCCATAAACCAACTTAAAGGCAAAACACCAGGCAGGGACCGCATCAGCTACCCAATGATTAAAAACCTCCCAGATTCTGTAATGCAAAGGCTGCTCAACCTTTACAACAATATACTTAACGCACATATTCCACAACAGTTTAAAATAAGTAACATAATACCAATATTAAAACCAGACTCAAACAAAACCGAAATAACCTCTTACCGACCCATATCATTAAATAGCTGCCTATCCAAAGTTATGGATAAAATAATATCTAAAAGACTATGGTGGCTAGTTAACAACAGCCAGCTACTCGATAGTCGTCAGATGGGTTTCAGAGAGGGAAAATCGGTATCAGATTCTCTAGCAATGCTAGACTACGTGACTACCACCAACCTATCCAGAAAGAGCCACCTCTCTATAATCTCACTAGATTTCTCAAAAGCATTTGATAAAATAGGAATGCATACCATAATTGACGAGCTCGTTGACTGGAAACTAGGGCCAAAAATGATCAAATACATAATAAACTTCATAACTAATAGAAAAATTTGTGTTCAGACCCAAAACGTACAATCCCAACCTTTACCGCTAGAGAATGGAATCCCTTAAGGATCCCCACTATCTGTAGTCGCGAACGTACGATTAGAAAATAGATAAGAAGCAAAATAAAAATGTACAGTTAATTTAACATTTTAAAGCTCTCTTTGAATTTTTCTCTTCTTATTAGATTGCAATAAAGAGATTTGGTAAAAAAGAGCAAAGTTATCATATGTTTTCCTTGCAAAATAATTAAACATAAAAATGCCTTTAAAAGTAGCGAAAACTGAAAAATTACATTTGTTCAGTTTTCAGGCCAATTTCTTTAAAAAAATATCTGAGATATGCTATGTATCCATTGAATTATAAAAATTTGAACATTTATTTATGAAAATACGTAAAAAAATACGATGATTATAAAGATTTTTTTTTCGGTCCTGGTTGACCATTTTTCGGATTTGCCCATATTTATTTACTTAAAACTAATGAAAGAAAAACTTTTCTTTAGTTTCACTCCGACCTTCAAAGAGTAAAGACATGCGACTGACCAACGCTCCAAGCAACAGCTTATCAGCATCCAATCGGCAAGGCCCGAGCCCAACCATACCGCAATGTCTCGACCACCCGACCGACTCTTGACAACGATTAACATGATAACAAGTGAACCAAAATACATTATAATTAATAGAACAGACAATAAAACATTTGAAAAGGTATCCCCATTCCTTATTAAAAAAGTGATAGATTTTGCTTGTAACGGAGCAGTTGAAACTTGTAAAAAAACGAGATCGGAAACTCTCCTAATCAAAACAAAAAACTCTTTACAAGCCCAAAAATTGCTCAAATTACAAACATTTCACGACTTCCCAGTCCGCGCTAAGGAACACAAAAATCTCAACACCTCTAAAGGAGTCTTCTACTCCAATGACTTACGAAATATAGAAGAGAAAGAAATCTTGGAAGAATTAAAACATCAAAATGTTGTTGAGGTCCGAAAAATCTTAAAAAAAGACAACAACGACAACAATAAAAAGACAGAAACAGGCTTAATCATACTTAGCTTTGCAACAATTACCCTACCTGACAAACTATGGATAGGGTATGAAGTAATAAACATACGACCTTACATCCCACCCCCTATGAGATGTTTCAACTGCCTTAGATTTGGACACCCCTCCGTCTATTGTAAAAGCCCCAAAATATGCGCCCACTGCTCTGAAAAAGAACACACAAAGGAGGATAAACCATGCCCCAATACTCAAACCTGCATCAACTGTAAATTCGAAGATGACGAAACTAAACACCACAACGCAATGGACAAATCATGCCCCGCCTTCATAAAACAAAAAGAACTGACTGCAATCAAAGCCATTCAAAAAGTGGACCACAAGACAGCCCGCTTGATTTACAACACACGTCACACTCACCCACCAATGCCTTACGCCCTGAAAGCAGCACTTCCAACGCACAAAACACCAGTTACAGAAACAACAACGCACACAACTAAAGCATCAAAAACAGCCACATCAACCCCGAATCATACTACAAGACAAACTATCACCTACAAAGACTCCCCGGAAGAACCCATGGACACCACTGCATCAACATCAAAATACTCAACACGCTCTGAACTCTCCGACGAACTAAAACTTAAAATATTCAATGCTAAATCAAATAAATTAGGAATTCACCTGAAAGCAAAAGAAAAAAACCACCAAAAAACCAAAACCGAAAAGAAAACCAAGAACAAGATATCCGATCACACGAGTACAATGAGTACTGATGAAGAACTCGACCTATAAAATCCTAAAAACTATATCTATAAATCTAGTTTAAAGAAAGCTCAACACAATATTCTTATTTTTAACATGCTAAAAATATTATAATTAAACTTAAATGGATACCTCAATAATTACAACCACTTACAAATACCTTTAAAAAACAAGATCCCTAAAATAATTTCCATTTAAGATTCCCACCTCCACTCTACCAATAATATTCCCATCCCAATAAACTTTACTCTTTACCACATAAACAACTCGAGAAACCCTTATGGAGGGGTAGCTCTTCTACTTAACAACTCCTTGCAACAACAACAAACCCAAATCCGTAATATAAATTTTGACTCAATCGCCGTTACAGTACAAACTAAAACAAGGGAGAACGCTATAGTCGAGTACCTCGACTATCAGATACCCGTTACTCAGCTTAAGCGACCAAAGGGAAATGGAGATATGCAAGCAGCAAAGCGAGATTTAAATGCGCCACCTACCGGCGGAAGACAGATTTAAGCGTTGTGTGCGTTAGGGTAGGCGTGACAAATTCATTGTTCAATAGAATAAGTTAGCCGCGCACTTTGCTCTCTCTGAGCGCCGGCAGTGCTTTTCTCTTTGCCGCTAAGTTCGGCCGGCAACTATTTACATACACACACATACACGCGTAAAAACATTTCGCACTGTCTGGCTCTGACGTCATAGCTTTTTTCTTGGGAGGTTTGTGGGCGTTAGAGTGGGCGTAGAAAAATTTTTTTTTGGGTCAATCGATAGGTATGGACAAGACTAATACATTTCAGTTAAAATTTTCTATCTAACATCAAAACTGTAGGAGCCACAGTTTTGGGCGGTTTGTGGGCGTTAGAGTGGGCGTGGCACTCTACTGAAACAAACTTGCGCTGCGTAAGAAGCTCAGGAATCTGCTCGCCAAATCTCAATAGCCTAGCTCTCATAGTTTCCGAGATCTCAGCGTTCATCCGGACAGACGGACAGACGGACAGACGGACAGACGGACAGACGGACAGACGGACAGACGGACAGACGGACATGGCTAGATCGACTCGGCTAGTGATCCTGATCAAGAATATATATACTTTATGGGGTCGGAAACGCTTCCTTCTGCCTGTTACATACTTTCCGACGAATCTAGTATACCCTTTTACTCTACGAGTAACGGGTATAATTAAATTTACTATAATTTCCAGTTATATACCCCCGAACAAACCATTTACATTACAAGAATTACAAGATACTAACAACTATATTGACACCCCTCTCTTAATAACAGGTGATTTCAACAGCTGGCACAAAAACTGGGGATCACAAAAAAGTAACACAAGAGGAAATCTACTGTTTAAATTTATAAACCAATCCTTACTTACCACACTCAATAATGGTTCACCCACCCACTTCACCACACACCACACCTTTACACATATTGATCTCTCCCTAGCTTCTCCTGAACTAACCTTATACTCTAAATGGACAATCGACAGTCACCTTTTAGTAAGCGACCACTTCGCGATCTCAATCGAACTTTTTAAAAGTGAAATAACTGACTCCTCAGTCATTAAACCAACATTTAATATGGACAAAGCCAACTGGCCTTTTTACCAAATATTAAGTAAGCAATCTTCCGACGACAGACCACCCAGCTAACAAATAAACTCAGAAACAGCTCATCTTTGCTCTATAATAAGACACAGCGCACATTTGTCCATACCGCAATACCACCCAAATTCATCCAAACAAGTCCCCTGGTGGGACAAAGATCTGCAAAAACTAAAAACCAATAAAAAATTAGCCTGGCGGAACATGTGCCAAAATATAAACACAACCAACATAATCACGTATAAAAAAGCTAATGCAACACTAAAACGGGAAATAAAAATAAAAAAACGCAAAGCTCTATACGAATTCACTTCAGACATCAACCCACAAACCCCAATCCCAAAAATTTGGATAAAAATCAATAGATTCTGTGGCCTCAAAACCCATATCCCAATTCATTGCCTTGTTAACCCGAATAACGCAGCAGACACTTATACAAACAAATATGATATCGCAAAAGCCCTGTGCGGATTCTGGTCAAAAGCCTCACTTAACAATAACTTTCATTCCACATTAAGGTCACACAAAGAAAACCTAAACTACAATTTTACTCAGAACACATCCCCTCTCACCCAACCCTTAGAATGCGATATTTCGATTATCGAACTTAAAAGCGCCATAAACCAACTTAAAGGCAAAACACCAGGCAGGGACCGCATCAGCATCCCCTCTCACCCAACCCTTAGAATGCGATATTTCGATTATCGAACTTAAAAGCGCCATAAACCAACATAAAGGCAAAACACCAGGCAGGGACCGCATCAGCTACCCAGTGATTAAAAACCTCCCAGATTCTGTAATGCAAAGGCTGCTCAACCTTTACAACAATATACTTAACGCACATATTCCACAACAGTTTAAAATAAGTAACATAATACCAATATTAAAACCAGACTCAAACAAAACCGAAATAACCTCTTACCGACCCATATCATTAAATAGCTGCCTATCCAAAGTTATGGATAAAATAATATCTAAAAGACTATGGTGGCTAGTTAACAACAGCCAGCTACTCGATAGTCGTCAGATGGGTTTCAGAAAGGGAAAATCGGTATCAGATTCTCTAGCAATGCTAGACTACCTGACTACCACTAACCTATCCAGAAAGAGCCACCTCTCTATAATCTCACTAGATTTCTCAAAAGCTTTTGATAAAATAGGATTGCATACCATAATTGACGAGCTCGTTGACTGGAAACTAGGGCCAAAAATGATCAAATACATAATAAACTTCATAACTAATAGAAAAATTTGTGTTCAGACCCAAAACGTACAATCCCAACCTTTACCGCTAGAGAATGGAATCCCTTAAGGATCACCACTATCTGTAATCCTTTTTGCAATTGCCTATAATAAACTTAATAGAGTTATAGGTCTACACAAATCATTCGAATTTACTGCATACGCCGACGATTATACAATAATAAGGAGACAAAAAAAGATTTGTTATCATACATATTAACTATTTGTACTATAAATTCTATTGTTAAACCAATATTGATACTTATTACAACATAAGATTTAAGCAGAAGGCCATTGCAGCTACTGCTTAACACAAACCAAAAATTGCCCGCACTTTGTAATTGCCGGTAATTCCTTTATAATAATAATAATAATAAAAACAAGGAAGAACGCTATAGTCGAGTACCTCGACTATCAGATACCCGTTACTCAGCTAAAGGGACCAAAGGGAAATGGAGATCTGCAAGCAGCAAAGCGAGATTTAAGTGCGCCACCTACCGGCGGAAGACAGATTTAAGCATTGTGGGCGTTAGGGTAGGCGTGGCAAATTTTTTTTTGGATCAATCGATAGGTATTGACGAGACCAATACATTTCAGTTAAAATTTGTTATCTAGCATAAAAATTGTGGGCGCCACAGGCTTGGGCGGTTTGTGGGCGTTAGAGTGGGCGTGGCATATTCGCATAACAAACCTGCGCTGCGTACAAAGCTACGGAATCTAAATCTGAAATCCCAATACTCTATCTTTGATAGTTTCCGAGATATCCGCGTTCATATTTACGGTTTTTTGAAGTTTGTGGGCGGTTTGTGGGCGTTAAAGTGGGCGTGGCAAACTTTTTTTTGGGTCAATCGATAGGTATTGATGAGAACAATTCATTTCAGTTTAAATTTTTACTCTAGCATCAAAACTGTAGAAGCCACAGTTTTGGGCGGTTTGTGGGCGTTAGAGTGGGCGTGGCACTCTACTGAAACAAACTTGCGCTGCGTAAGAAGCTCAGGAATCTGCTCGCCAAATCTCAATAGCCTAGCTTTCATAGTTTCCAAGATCTCAGCGTTCATCCGGACAGACAGACGGACAGACGGACAGACGGACAGACGGACAGACAGACAGACGGACATGGCTAGATCGACTCGGCTAGTGATCCTGATCAAGAATATATATACTTTATGGGGTCGGAAACGCTTCCTTCTGCCTGTTACATACTTTCCGACGAATCTAGTATACCCTTTTACTCTACGAGTAACGGGTATAAAAACTTTTCTTACAATTCTTAGAACACTTTAGTAGCTAAGTAACAAGGAAGAACGCTATAGTCGAGTACCTCGACTATCAGATACCCGTTACTCAGCTAAAGGGACCAAAGAAAAATGGAGATATGCAAGCGGCAAATGCGCCACCTACCGGCGGTAGACAGATTTAAGCGTTGTGGGCATTAGAGTGGGCGTGGCAAAGTTTTTTTTAAATCAATCGATAGGTATTGACGAGACCAATACATTTAAGTTAAAATTTTTTATCTAGCACGAAAATTGTGGGCGCCACAGGCTTGGGCGGTTTGTGGGCGTTAGAGTGGGCGTGGCAAACTTTTTTTTAAATCAATCGATAGGTATTGACGAGACCAATACATTTAAGTTAAAATTTTTTATCTAGCACGAAAATTGTGGGCGCCACAGGCTTGGGCGGTTTGTGGGCGTTGGAGTGGGCGTGGCATATTCGCGTAATAAGCTTGCGCTGCGCTCAAGCCTACGGAATCTAAATCTGAAATCTCGTTTCTCTATCTTTGATATTTTCCGAGATATCCGCGTTCATATTTACGATTTTTTGAAGTTTGTGGGCGGTTTGTGGGCGTTAAAGTTGGCGTGGCAAACTTTTTTTTAGGTCAGTCGGTAGGTATTGATGAGAACAATACATTCCAGTTAAAATTTTTGTTCTAGCATCAAAACTGTAGGAGCCACAGTTTTGGGCGGTTTGTGGGCGTTAGAGTGGGCGTGGCACTCTTTTGAAACAAACTTGCGCTGCGCAGGAATCTCAGGAATCTGCATGCCTAATCCCAGTATTGTAGCTCTTATAGTTTCCAAGATCTCAGCGTTCATACGGACAGACGGACAGACGGACAGACGGACATGGCTAGATCGACTCGGCTAGTGATCCTGATCAAGAATATATATACTTTATGGGGTCGGAAACGCTTCCTTCTGCCTGTTACATACTTTCCGACGAATCTAGTATACCCTTTTACTCTACGAGTAACGGGTATAACAAGTAACAATTACATAATGTACATTGTACATATATTCATAGATTACTTTTGTAGGTATTGGGAAATATTACCCATTGAAAATAAGTGTTGACATTATGTGTCCTAGGATAAAAAAAAACTATTTCAGGAAAATAAAGGAACCATTTCAGAAATAAGCAAATACTTCTCCAATGATTACTTTGTACTTTCAGAGCATCCGGCAAATAATATACATGATGGACGTTGATGCACTACGAGCAGTACAAACAAGTGGCCCAACGACACCAAGCACGTGCTTGTTACGCGCGGGTCCCTTCTATCAATTTGGGCAAAAATGCGAGTTCGCGAGGAAGATACAAAAAACAAATAGAGACGGGACACAAATGAAAATAAAAGAAGCAACTAAGAATGAAGCAAATGAGTTAAAATATTAGTTTTTAATACCGGGATAGAAATTGATGTGCAAATTAAATGGTAAAGATTGTTATAATTATTACATAGAACGCGAAAGGGCTCGTGCAGACAAAAATTTTATGTACATCGTGGCAAATTTAGGGGATAAAAATTTCGTGTTAGTCTAGCAGGGACATTGAAAGTTAGGCGGTTTACAAGTTCTACAGAATCAATATCACCTCTAATAAGATTTTGCATAAAAATAGTACCAAGCATTGTTCTACGATTTACAAGTGTAGGTAAATTAAGCAATAGTAATCTACTCTGATAGGAAGGTAGCCTTACGTTTTGATCCCAGTTTAAACTACGAAGGGCAAAAAGAAGAATTTTTTTTTGTACCGACCTAAGAACAATATTCCAAAATAGGACGGACAAGTGAGGTAAATAATAATTTGGTTGTATAAGGGTCATCAAATTCTTTTGACCAACGCTTTATAAACCCAAGAACACCCATGGCCTTGTTGACAGTGGACATTATGTGGCAGTCAAATTTATGTTTTGGGTCCAGAAGAATGCCTAAGTCATTAACGGAATATATACGGTTGAGTGACGTATTTTGAAGAGAGTAACTAACAAAAGTAGGAGTACCCCTATAAAAAGTCATAACGTTGCATTTAAGGCAGATCAAATTTAAAAGGTTATACTCACACCATTCCTGAAAACAATCAATATCTGACTGTAAGTTGAAACCCAACGCTATATCGTTATATGATAAAGCTTAACATCATCAGCATACATTAGTACGCGAGAATGTTTTATGGTAGAGGGAAGATCGTTAATAAACAAAGTAAACAGGAAAGGACCCAAATGACTACCCTGAGGCACTACAGATGTCACGTAGATCAATTTTGAAACAGCGTTCTTGAATATAACCCTCTGAGTCCTACCATTCAAATAACATGAAATCCAAGTTAATAGCTTACATGGAAACCCAAGCTGATTTAATTTGAATAATAGAAGAGAGTGGTTGACAGAGTCAAAGGCCTTACTAAAATCTGTATATATAACGTCAGTCTGCATTTTTTTCTTAAATCCATTAATTACAATAGATGACAATTCAAGAAGGTTGGTGGTGGTCGATCTTCGCTTAACAAAACCATGCTGACACGGTGATTTTAGCAAGGAACATAAATGTTGCAAATGAGAAGTAATAAAACGTTCAAATACTTTAGGAATTGCCGACATTTGGAAATACCTCTATAATTCTGGGCATCCTCCTTCGCACCCTTTTTGTGAAGTGGAATGATAAAAGAGTCCTTCCAGATAGTAGGAAAAACTGATGATGAAATAGACAAATTAAAAAGTTTAAGAATCGGTTTACATATGGTTGACGCACAAAACTTAAGCACACACCCGGGGAGTCCATCTGGACCGGGAGAATAAGTTGGCGTTGTTGTTGCTAAGTCTCTTATGAGAGAACTTTCCGTAATTTCAGGGGTAAAAATACAGTTTGCCCTATTTAAGGGATTAGGGTAGTTAGAATTTGACCAAGCAACCGAACTATAAGTAGTTTGGAAAAACTCGGCAAATAAATCAGCAATTTCAGAATCCGTCGATGCCTCCATTGAGTTAAAACGTACAGATGAAGGCAATGCCGATGACTTACGCTTGGCATTAACAAAGTTAAAAAACTGCTTCGGATCATTTGAAAATTCGAATTTAGATCGACATAAAATAGCAATGACTATTGAGAACATTAAAGTCCGATCGAGCCACCACATATTTCGAAAAATCAGATGGCTTACCCGATTTTGTATACTTTTTATAGGTGTTTGTTTTAAGGTTCTTAAGTCTTTGAAGCGCATTGGTAAACCAAGGAGGCCTGTTAAGTTTTGAAGGAAGCCTATCAGGAACGCATTCATTAAAAAAAATATTTAACACTATATAGAATAGTTCAGTGGCACTTTCAATATCCATACAATTGTACAAGTCTGTCCAATTATATTGAGAAATCATATCGTTAAGTTTATTATAGTCACATTTTCGAAAACATCTCATTTTAGGTTGAGGAACTAAAGGAGAGAGGGTATCAACGCATGGGAGGCAGATTGTCAATTCCATTGTTGGATGATATCGGTCATCAGGTACAACAAGAGCGTCAATTCTAGATTCCGTGACTTCAGACGGGTCTGAAACAAACACAAGATCTAGTTGTCTATTTAATGAATTCCGTATAAAGCTTACTTGCTGTAACGATAATTCTAAAAGACCATCTACAAAATCATGGACGTATAAGGGTATAGCAACAAGTGAGTCAGTAGAAGAAGACCAAGAGATATCAGGGAGATTAAAGTCACCCAAAACAATCAAAAGGTCTCTGTTAGAATGAAGGGATAGAACAGATTTTATCGCAGACAGATGGTGCTCATAAATTATTAAATCAGAGCCAGGTGGAATATAGGAACATGTAACAAAAATAGATAAGGATTGCAAGGAAACTTTCACACTAACAAATTCAATTTCGTTATGGGTATCATAGTAAATTTTTTCATATGTTAGGCTAGTGGTAACGGCAATCAGCACACCGCCTCCCCTACGTGAGGTTTCACTGGTTTCACCCAAATTTCCGTAAAAGCCAAAATATCTGCAGTAAATGCAGAGGAGTCAGCATAAAGCTTGGGTAGCTTCATTTTTAGTCCCCAAACATTTTGATAAGCCAAAAATAAACCTTTTAGTTTCTTGGCGCAGTGGAAGGTCTGTTATTTGTTCTCGGTTTATTGGGAACAAATTCTTTTATTGCTAAAACATCATTAAGCCAAAAGCTTTCAGGAAGTAGTACCTTAAATGGGAATTTTTCACGTTTAAATTCCAAAACATCCTCAGATGTATTATCTGGGGTGAATCTAGAAACAAACAAGGGAGAACGCTATAGTCGAGTACCTCGACTATCAGATACCCGTTACTCAGCTTAAGCGACCAAAGGGAAATGGAGATATGCAAGCAGCAAAGCGAGATTTAAATGCGCCACCTACCGGCGGAAGACAGATTTAAGCGTTGTGTGCGTTAGGGTAGGCGTGACAAATTCATTGTTCAATAGAATAAGTTAGCCGCGCACTTTGCTCTCTCTGAGCGCCGGCAGTGCTTTTCTCTTTGCCGCTAAGTTCGGCCGGCAACTATTTACATACACACACATACACGCGTAAAAACATTTCGCACTGTCTGGCTCTGACGTGATAGCTTTTTTTCTTGGGAGGTTTGTGGGCGTTAGAGTGGGCGTAGAAAAATTTTTTTTGGGTCAATCGATAGGTATGGACAAGACTAATACATTTCAGTTAAAATTTTCTATCTAACATCAAAACTGTAGGAGCCACAGTTTTGGGCGGTTTGTGGGCGTTAGAGTGGGCGTGGCACTCTACTGAAACAAACTTGCGCTGCGTAAGAAGCTCAGGAATCTGCACGCCAAATCTCAATAGCCTAGCTCTCATAGTTTCCGAGATCTCAGCGTTCATCCGGACAGACGGACAGACGGACAGACGGACAGACGGACAGACGGACAGACGGACATGGCTAGATCGACTCGGCTAGTGATCCTGATCAAGAATATATATACTTTATGGAGTCGGAAACGCTTCCTTCTGCCTGTTACATACTTTCCGACGAATCTAGTATACCCTTTTACTCTACGAGTAACGGGTATAATAATTGCTTCCTATGAGGAACAACTGACAGTTTCTTACGTCCCCCAGCAGCAGATTGAACCACACTAAGCTGAGAGCCAGAATCGGTACCTACTGTACCTATAGGTACGGTCGGCACCGTAGCCGGCACTGAAGATTTTTTTATTATTTTGGGTGTTAACTCTTCCCTCCTTAAACGCGACTGTCCTCGGTCGCAACGTAGTAGAGTATAGGTCCGGAATGTGGAGGCTTTTCTTGGGTTTCTGGAATGGAAGCCGATGTACTTTCCGTTGACTTCTGTCTTCGTAGGATTTCCGTGATCAATCCTATTATTAGTAGAAGTAGGATGATGGCGGATCCGTAACTAACGGAAGGTTCTATAGTTGTTTTGCTTCTTAGTTTTTCCAGCGCTTTTGTGTTGTTGATGTTGAGTTCCATGACCATTTGTAGTGATAGAACTTCCTCTAGCTTCGTCTTTTCTCCCATTAGTTGGAATAACGGAGGTTCTGGTTCGACCATGTTGATTTCCCGTGACTTGTAAGAAGATTCGCCAATAGTTACGGTTCAATTACGGTATTGTATTATGAAGGAACCTTGCAGTTGTAGAAGTTTTTCGTCTAGCGAGACTGGCCCATTGAAGTCGTTAAGCAGTATGGCAGCCTGGCAGTGTTTCTTCGAAATCCGGTATGTGTTGATTGTTGATCATCTTACATTCTAGAAGGTTTAGGAGAGCGTTTACGCAAGTATCATTGCTTAAGTCTAACAAATTTTCTAAATTACAAATTGTCTTATCATTATGGGATTCACAAGGATTTTTAATTGCAAATAATTCTCTCTTACATTCTAACAAATTTTCGTATTTTATATCATTGATTACATGGGCTTTTTTTATTGCTTTAATTTTAAAAGTTCTACAATTATCCGTTTTAATGGCTGGGAGGCTAATGATATAAATGAGGTCGTTGACATTTGTGGCTAATTTAACTTTAGAAAATTCCAATAATTCCTCTACGAGTATGTTAAAAAAATAAGTTATTTTCTTTTTTAAAAATATTTTCAACTACTGTGGTTTCTGTGCTTGTAAATACAAAAGAATTTATTGTGTTTGTTTGGCCCATGTAATTGCGTATATAATGTTGGTTATTTCTTCTTTTATTAATTGAATTTTATACTTTAAAATATTTGCTTTCTGATTTACGATTTCTTTCGAACTCTGGGTGACTTTCAGTATTGCATTAGTGGCATTAGTAAGTTGGTTAATTTTTTGATTAATTAATCTGTTAATTACTTCCTGTTTATTGTTGTTTTCTAATTGCTCATTTATCTTATTTTCTAAGATCTCATAGTCGTGGTGGTCTGGTGATCCCGCCAGCCATTTCCATGCGGTACCTATTGCTTCAATTGCCCTTCTCTGTCTTTTTTGAGTTTGAAGTATGCGTAAATCAGTATGGATCTGTTTTAATTCGTAGGAAAGGTAGGGGTGTAATGGATGAGATGAGGTGAGTGAATGAAATGATTCTTCTAACTTCGCAAGAGTTTCTTCATAGCTGAGTAAGTTAAAGATGTGGATGATTTTAAATGTTCCGTCTTGCTTAGCCGCTAATCCGGTTTCGAGTGAGATGATTTGTGAGTTGAAATAGTCGAGGACTGTGGTTATCTCCAAGCATGTTGGTAAAAATAGTCTGAAAAATTATGTTCTTATATTATTTTTATGTATGATTTTTCCTGTTTGTGTTTTAATAGTGGTCATTTTGTATTCTGCTACTTTCTCAGCTTTGTATCTGTAACTGTATCGCCTGACTTAAAAAGTTTTGGTTGTACCTTGCCCTGATTATGATAATCGAGGTCGGCTGTTTGTTTTTTCTGGATTTTCTGTCTGATTTCTTCTCGTTTTTTTTCTATATCTTGTTACCGAATGGATCGATTTATTATATTCCTGAACTGCTTTAAAGATTAAGTCCTCAAATGTCATGCTCCCGTTGTCTTGTTTGAGGCACCGCATGATTTCGGATAGAGTTGAATGAAACCTCTCTATTTGTCCGTTACTTGTCGATGCGAAAGGAGCAGTCGTGTGCACTGACATTTTGAGTTCATCTTCTAACATAAACTTGATTGCTGCTGAGCCTAGTGAGCGTTCATTGTCCATTATTATCCATTTCGGCATACCGAAAGCAATTACCATTTCCCTCAACGGATTTTTAATATCTTCGGATGCTCTTGACTCTAAAATTTTTACTTGAGCATATTTTGAAAATTTGTCGATCCCGTTAAGACTCTATGTTTTTCTGTGATATAAATATCAATGTGAACTATTTCTCCCGGGTAATTCGGAATGGGGGTCGGTTGGATCTATCCTTTTGGGGGTGTCTATCGTGTTTCTATTCTTTACAAGTTTGACAGGCTTGAACTATTGTTTGAATTTTCTTTATTGCTTGTGGAAAAAAAAAGTTTTTTAAAATATGTATTTTATTTTCTTTTGCATCTCTATGAGCTCTTTTATGTTCGAGTGTTATTATTTCGTTTTGTTGAGATTCTGAAGTTACGTCGCCTATTTCGTTTTGGGTGAACCTTACTTTAAATGATTTAAAATAGGTGGGGTAAATGTTTTGAACTTTTCCCATTACTTCTTCGGATGTAATGATTCCGTTTATAAGTTTAGGGTCAAGTCTGTTAGGTAAAATTGCTATAAGTTTTTCTTCTGTATAAGATTTTTGTTTAGTAATATGTCTGTGATATGTTGGAAATGGTATTTCGATGCTATAAGAATCTGTTTCGTCTGTCAGTAAATATATCTGGTTTTTAAATACATTAATTGGAGCTTCTACCGAAAATATGAGATTGTGTGACGAGCTTTCGTCGCTATGGTCTGATCCTGAGGGACTGATAGAACTAATTTCAGCGGGGGCTCGGGATAACGCATCCGCTACTACGTTAGCTACTCCAGGCTTGTACCTGATCTCGTGGTTATATTCGCCAATGAGATCTCTCCAGCGTTTTAGCTTAGCGTTATGATTATTTACGCTATTTGAAAAACTCAGAGGTTGGTGATCCGTGTATATTATCACCTTCGAATACCCGTAGAGGTAATGCCTTAGGCTTTGGAGGGCCCAAACTATGGCAAGCATCTCTCTTTCATTGATCGCATAGTTCTCCTCGGTTTTTGACAGGGTGCGAGAAATAAACGTTATTGGCCTATGATTTTGTTCCAACACCGCGCCTATTGCGTAGCTCGAAGCATCGGTAGTCAGTTGGAAATCTTTTCCAAAATCTGGATAAGCAAGGTAAACGTCTCTGGAGACGAGGGTATTTTTAAGTTTCTCAAATGCTGTAATCGCGTCTTTGCTCAGGTCTATAGCAGTTCTGCTTGACTTGGTCTTAGATATAGGCCTTCTTCGCCTCTTAGAAGGATGGTTAAAGGTTTTTCTATTTTTGCATAGTCTTTTATGAACCGCCTATAATAACCTGTCATGCCCAGAAAAGAACGGAGATCTTTTAATGTTTTCGGGACCGGAAATTTTGTAATCGCTTTTATTTTATCTATGTTGGTTTTAACTCCATTTTCTGATATTGTATACCCTAAGAAATCTACTTCGTTTTTGAAAAATGGCATTTCTCTATTTGGACTCGCATGTTTGCGTTTTGTAGGGTTGAAAATACCTTTCCGAGATTTTGACCGTGGTCCACTTCATTTTTGTTAAAGACTATGGTATCGTCCACGTATACATAGCAGATTTTCCTTATGTATTCTCTCAGTAAGTCGTCTACAGCTCTTTGAAAAATGGACGGGCAATTTTTTAGACCGAACGGAAGTCTCGTAAACTCATATTTTCCACCGTTTACGGCGAATGCTGTTTTTTCTATGTCCGTGTCTTTCAGTGGTAATTGGGGAAAACCACTCTTGAGGTCTAGTACTGAAAAATACTTGTTGTCTCCGAGTTGCGCAATAATTTCGCCAATTTCAGGTACCGATCTGAGATGGTAACTTCATTAAGTTTCCTATAATCGATTACTTATCTGTACTTTTTTTCTTCTGACTGGCCGGATTTTTTCGGGACTACCCAGACTGGTGCATTATATGGTGATCTTGAAGGTCTTAATGCCATCATTTAGCATCTCGATTATTTGTTTTTCTACTTCCTGTTTTAATGATATTGGAAAAGGGTTATGTTTTTTCGTAATCTGGGGAATCGGACGAAGTTCTGATCTCGTATGCTAACTTGGTATCGGGATCTGCAAAAAGGGTTTTGTGACTTTGTACGAGGAGAATTACGATTGATTTCTGAGACTCGGTCATATGGCCGACTTGCGGTCCAGTTGTATTTACTGCTTGTGTTGCTAATTGGTGAATTTTAATTTTGCGTTTATTTCCAAGCATTAATGTATCGTTCTGTACATCTATAATTGCTCCTAGACGTTTCATTGTGTCATTGCCCAGTATACCGTGGAAGGTTATTAGTGTTTCTAGTAAAAACAAGGGAGAACGCTATAGTCGAGTACCTCGACTATCAGATACCCGTTACTCAGCTTAAGAGACTAAAGGGAAATGGAGATACGCAAGCAGCAAAGCGAGATTTAAATGCGCCACCTACCGGCGGAAGACAGATTTAAGCGTTATGGGCGTTAGAGTGGGCGTGGCAAATTTTGTTTTGGGTCAATTGATAGGTATTGACGAGACCAATGCAGTTCAGTTAAAATATTGTATCTAGCATGCAAATTAAGGGGCCACTGTGGCTCCTACAGTTTTGATGCTAGAATAAAAATTTTAACTGAAATGTATTGTACTCATCAATACCTATCGATTGACCCAAAAAAAAAGTTTGCCACGCCCACTTTAACGCCCACAAACCGCTATCAAGGATAGAGAATTGGGATTTCAGATTTAGATTCCGTAGCCTTGTGCGCAGCGCAAGTTTGTTACGCAAATATGCCACGCCCACAAACCGCTCAAGCCTGTGGCGCCCACAATTTTCATGCTAGATACAAAATTTTAACTGAACTGTATTGGTCCCGTCAATACCTATCGATAGACCCAAAAAAATTTGCCACGCCCACTCTAACGCCCACAATGCTTAAATCTGTCTACCGCCGATAGGTGACGCACTTCAATCTCGCTTTGCTGCTTGCATATCTCCATTTCCCTTTGGCCCCTTTAGCTGAGTAACGGGTATCTGATAGTCGAGGTACTCGACTAAAGCGTTATTCCTTGTTTTTTCTTAAAAACTATAGTATGGGTCTTAGTCTTTAAGTTTTTGTAATATTTTTTATAAAGGTTGGTTAAAAGGTTCTTTTGACGTATTTCTTAAAACTATTCTTACAGTAAAAGCATTTCTCGGCGTGCTCTCGTGTCGGCAGGCTCGGCGGATTCCGGATTATCCCACGCTGCAGCGATCTCTCCTGAGTGCGGGTTTACTAGGGGGCTTCTCTGCACCTTTTTACACGTTACCTCCGAACGGATACTAGAGGGATCACGGCGATTAATTTTTGGCCTGATTATCACAATCATAAATAAAATCATAAATTTAATATAGTTTATTTATTTTATCGAATGTAATATCATTTTTCGTCACAATTGTTGATATCAGACATTTTGGTTAAAGGCGCGTTCGCCACTACTTTTTACCTCGTTAAGAGGTGTTTTTGTTTGATATTGTGATCAGGGGTAGGTGGCGCATTTCAGTCTCGCTTTGCTGCTTGCATGTCTCCATTTCCCTTTTGTCCCTTTAGATGAGTAACGGGTATCTGATAGTCGAGGCACTCGACTATAGTGTTCTTCCTTGTTTGTATTGCGTTTATTCGTTATGTTCAGTAGCGACCAAAATGTTGCGTGAAAAATTTATTTATTTTGTTTTTGCTGATGGCCTGGATTGATGTTTGAGAATGGCGATGTCCAATGTCAAAAATAAAATAACAAAACAAAGAGACAAGGCTTACTAACAACAATAGTAGGGGAGTGTAGGGTAAGGTGACGAACGATTCATTTGTAATGTAACTTCCTCAAAAATTAATATTTTTCAAAAGTGTTGAAGCAGAATATGCTTACATCTACTGAGCATATTTCTGTAAAAGTACGATTCGAAATTCCAACGGAGCTAAATCTTACAGCTTTTTTTTTCCCTTTCAAAAGTTGTAGGGTAAGGTGACGACGATTCGTTTTTTAATGTAACTTCCCTAAAAGGGTATTCAATTGCGTTGCAAAAGTGTAAACTTTGTAAGTTTGCCAGACGAGGATTGTGAACGCCCTTTATTTTAACATATCGTTGCAGGAAATTGACGTACAAGAAATAAAAAACTTTTTTTTTGTATTGCTTAAAGTATTTCTTAAAAATTGTAAGGCTGAGAATTAGAAGAAGGCTATGAAATTTTCTGTCATTAAAAATATATCGCTTTTACGTGTGTATAATATGTGTAAGTGACGTATACGCAATTACCCTGGATACCAAACCCAACACACAACCTGTATATCCCGAGATACCCATTATTCCAATTGTCAATAACATAAGTCCAGAGCCTACTATCGCAGTTATTCAAATCATTCCGACATAAACATTTAACCCCTCAGACACAAATCTTTCCCACGCCTTCAATCGGCAGCACCAGAATTATAAACACTTCTCACGCCTTTATCGACGACGGTAGACATAAACAATATTCAAACATTTAAACAAAGGGTCCAGCCTGAGAACCCATTCGTCAGCATAAAAGCTTTGGCCAATCCAAATTAATTAAACAAAAGATGCAGCCTAGAAACCGTTTCATCGGGCCACAGATTTGACCAATCAAAATTCTCAATCAAAGTCCACTTTCGCTGCTCGCGTCGCTGTCACCGCTAAAAGCCATAGTTATAAGAATAATGCATTTTGTAAAATCAGTTTAAGATTGGGGATCTAACTCGAAAGAACTTTACCAATAAAACTCCGCTGTATATTAAAATAAAAATCGCTTTTTTTTTAATATATCCCGAAGCAAAAAACATAATTGGCGCAGTCGGTAGGATACAAGTAATATCCTCGCGAGTGACTACCTAAAAAGGACTTAAACATATCACTTCGCGAAAATAAAAACATTATTTGTATCCGCAAAACGAACTTACCAACATTAGTTAAATCACGAATGAGGATTTCAACACCCAAAAAAAAAACCAAAAGTATGCACTTAATAAGCGTTGTGTTAAAAGTATACTAAAGTTAGTATAAAAATGTAAGTATTAACTCAACACTAATTAGTTTCAACTGTATACTTTGTACACCCAAAAAAAAAACCAAAAGTATACACTTAATAAGCGTTGTGTTAAAAGTATACTAAAGTTAGTATAAAAATGTAAGTATTAACTCAACACTAATTAGTTTCAACTGTATACTTTGTAGTGTAAGTGCTCTACCAAAGAGTATAAAGCGTAAACCTGTAGTGTTATTTTTAAACTAGTCATTAAACAGTTTTTAATGGTGTGAAACTAGGACAATAGCGAATATTCGAACATATATTTTGGTGTAAAACCAGGACAATAGCGAGTATACGAACACAGAAAATGCTACCGGAGTTGGCGTTGCTTGACGCGTTAATTATTATTGCCTTCCGGACGATCTCGGACGACGCAGCGCTCGTCATTGCAGGCCAAGTTCCCCTATGTGAACTGGTGCGGGAGCCACAGAACCAAGACCGAGGTGAAGAGGAGTGCCAGGATGCAGAGCGTCGATAACTGGCAGGCAGCCTGGGACAACTCCAGCAAGGGACGCTGGACGCTGGGCGCAAGGGTAAATAGGAAGCACGGCCAGGTAGATTTCTACCGCACGTAGGCGCTGAGTGCACATGGTTGCTTCCGAAGCTTCCTTAAGCGCTTCGGGCACGACACGGAGAACGGTTGTCCAGAGTGCGGCAGTGGGATTGTTGAGGACGATCAGCATGTCCTATTTTAATGTCGCCGCTTCGGGTCTGATCGCCAAATGCTGATGAAGACCACCGGGGCAAGAGTTCGGCCAGCGACGGCAGCCTTCGCAGCGAGTGTACTGCGAACGCTGCGTCGCATCGAGAAGGAGAGGAGAGAAGCTACAGCCTAGGTGGCTACCATTGCGCTAAGCAATACCTTGCGGTGATACCGCGCAATCACGGCCCCTACTCTTGTTGCTTGTACTTATTTTAGTCTGCATATACGTGTTAGGTAAAGGAATATAAAAAAAAACAAGGAAGAACGCTATAGTCGAGTACCTCGACTATCAGATACCCGTTACTCAGCTAAAGGGGCCAAAGGAAAATGGAGATATGCAAGCAGCAAATGCGCCACCTACCGGCGGTAGACAGATTTAAGCGTTGTGGGCGTTAGAGTGGGCGTGAGAAAGTTTTTTTTAAATCAATCGATAGGTATTGACGAGACCAATACATTTCAGTTTAAATTTTTTATCTACCATGAAAATTGTGGGCGCCACAGACTTGGGCGGTTTGTGGGCGTTGGAGTGGGCGTGGCATATTCGCGTGATAAACTTGCGCTGCGCTCAAGCCTACGGAATCTAAATCTGAAATCTCGTTTCTCTATCTTTGATATTTTCCGAGATATCCGCGTTCATATTTACGATTTTTTGAAGTTTGTGGGCGGTTTGTGGGCGTTAAGGTGGGCGTGGCAAACTTTTTTTTAGGTCAGTCGGTAGATATTGATGAGAACAATACATTTCAGTTAAAATTTTTGTTCTAGCATCAAAACTGTAGGAGCCACAGTTTTGGGCGGTTTGTGGGCGTTAGAGTGGGCGTGGCACTCTTTTGAAACAAACTTGCGCTGCGCAGGAATCTCAGGAATCTGCATGCCTAATCCCAGTATTGTAGCTCTTATAGTTTCCAAGATCTCAGCGTTCATACGGACAGACGGACAGACGGACAGACGGACAGACGGACAGACGGACAGACGGACAGACGGACAGACGGACATGGCTAAATCGACTCGGCTAGTGATCCTGATCAAGAATATATATACTTTATGGGGTCGGAAACGCTTCCTTCTGCCTGTTACATACTTTCCGACGAATCTAGTATACCCTTTTACTCTACGAGTAACGGGTATAAACACGAAGGAGCTAAAAACATTTGTTATGTGTGTTGCGCGAAATATGAATATTTGTGAAATAATAACAAAATAATATGTGAAATAGAAATAAAAGAAAAACAACATACAACTTGATTTTATTGGGTTTGGGATACCACGAAAAACAAAATAGTATAAATTTTATACTACAGGCAACGGGGAAATCGTATAAGTTTTATACGAAATAGTATCAAATGTATACTAACGATATCGATAAATAGCTTAAAAAGTATACTACGGCCCTCTAGATTAGTATAAAATGTATACGAAATAGTATAAAACGGAGACTACATAGGATAGCTTTTATACTAAATAGTATAAAAAGTAAACTGTCAGCATAAATTTCAGTACACTGAGTGAGTATAAATTGTATACTCGTTAGTTTAACTTTGATAACTTCGAAAGTTTCAGTTTAATACTTTCGGTGTCATAAGGTTAATACGCATCTTATCAAGATATTTTTGACACTCAATAGTTTAGTTTTAATGTACGAATAGTTTAGTTTCTATGATCATTTTTTTTTGGGTGTAGTGTCTAACCCAGCGATAATAAATCTAATTAATTTCGCCTAAAAAAACCATTAAAAATGGAATTGCCATCAACATCAGCAGCAGCAGCAGCCGTGGCCGCAGCAGCAAAAGCAACACAAGCCCTCTCAGATGTATCCATGAATCATTTCCTTCTGCAACTAAAACAGATAAATAAATTCAACGGAGACCCACTCTATTTGGCTCTCTTTATAAAAGAAGTCGATGAATTAGTCTACCATTACCCTACAACATCAGAAGGCCAAAATCAAATTATCCAAGCAGCCATCAGGAACCTCCTAGTTGGACAAGCCAGATCACTCTTGATGAGAAACATACCACAGGACTGGAAGGAATTGAGAACCCTACTAATCAGCGAGTTCAACAGCGCAACACCTCCACATCGAATGATAGCAGAATTACGTGAGACTAAATATAAAAATAATTTAAGAAAATTTGTTGAAGAATTAGAGGAACAGACTAGTAGAATTTGTTGTAAATTGAGCTTAGACAATAATCCATCAAACACAGTTCTAGTTTCGAGGACATTGAGTGATACATTAGCTGAAGTGATTCGTGAAAAATTACCAGTAAAAACTTTTATTACATTAAGTAAATTTGATATTTCGTCTCCTCTTAAATTAAAACAAGCTGCCCAAGCTGTAGGAATCTTTGAAGATAAATCCATAAACAATCGTTCTTATATGTTCAAAAACTCTCAGGAAGATGATGAATTTCAGGATTTTAAAACATCAAAATCATACTCAAATACAAAACCCAACTATCATTCAGATAATAACCAAGGGGGTAGATTCCAAAATAACAATTATCAAAACAAATATAACAACAACCAGCAGAGACAGAATAGATTCGACTCTAATAGAAATTGGGGTAACAACAATAATTCTGCTAATAATAATTCAGGAAATAATTATTATCCTAAAACTTTTCAAAACAATCAAGGACAGGGTAACCAAAGTACTCAGAGTACCAATGTTCCCCAAAAACGTCCCCGAGTTTCCGATTCAGATCAACAACGTAAGTCTGAGCCAATTAACACATTTGAAAATTTTCAGACAACAGCCTCGGACGAAACACCACAGCCATAAAAATTAAAATTGATAATAAACTATGCCTCTGTCTTATCGATACAGGATCAAGCATAAATTTAATTAACGAAAACTTCTTTAACTATCAAATTAAAAATAATTCTACTAAAATTGAAACAATTGGTGAATCTGTAACTTTGAATAAATATATTCAGTTTAGTATTCTAAAATTATTTTTATCTAAGCAAACATTTTTTATAAAAAACTTTTCAAAACATTATGACATTCTTATAGGAAGACAAATTCTGAAAGAATCGTCAGCAAAAATTGATTTTATGAAAAACACCATTGAATTACATAATTATGAATTCCCTATGGTAAATATAACGGAAAAATTTAATCAAACTGCTTCAAATGTAGTAGAGGATGAAGAATATAATTATGCCTTACAAACGGACTTATCTGACAATAATATTAGAGACGATCACTTAAATAATGAAGAAAAAACTGAACTTCATTATTTAATGTCAAAATATTTTGATATTCAGTATCATGAAGGTGAAAATTTGACTTTCACGAACGAAATCAAACACGTTATAAAAACAAAACATGAAGAACCGATTTATAGGAGACCATATAGTTATCCTTACATTTACGATACAGAAGTAGAAAAACAAATTGAAGAAATGATAAGACAAGGTATTATCAGAAAATCCAAATCTCCTTATTACAGTCCAATTGTAATGGTACCCAAGAAAAGGGATGCATCGGGCATACCCAAATTTCGTATGGCTATTGATTACAGAGGACTGAATGAAATAACTATCAATGATAAATTCCCTATTCCGAACATGGACGAAATATTAGACAAGTTAGGGAAATGTCAATACTTTACAACATTAGACCTTGCTAAAGGGTTCCATCAAATTGAAATGGACACAGACTCTATTCAAAAAACTGCATTCTCCACTAAGAAGGGTCACTATGAATATACTAGAATGCCCTTCGGCCTTAAAAATGCACCCGCTACATTTCAGCGTTGTATGAATAATATATTACATGACATAATAGGTACCCATTGTCTAGTATATTTAGACGACATTGTTATATTTTCAACCTCTTTACAAGAGCATATTCAATCTTTAAAAAAAGTATTCGAACGTCTTCGCAGATCGAATCTCAAACTACAATTAGATAAATGTGAGTTTATGAAACGAGAAACTGAATTTTTAGGTCACATAATTTCAACTGAAGGAATCAGAGCAAATCCAAATAAAATTCAAGCTATTCAAGATTTTAAAATTCCAAACTCTCCAAAACAAATAAAATCATTTTTAGGCCTTTGTGGTTTTTATCGTAAATTTATAAAAGATTTCGCAAAAATTGCCAAACCAATGACTCTCTGCTTAAAGAAAGGAGCAAAAATAAATATAAACGATCCTAGTTACAATGAAGCGTTTGAAAAATTAAATACTTTAATAAGTAACGATCCAATTCTCATATATCCAGATTTTGAAAAGAAGTTTGATCTAACTACAGATGCAAGCAATTATGCATTAGGTGCTGTACTATCCCAAGAAGGGAAACCCATTTTTTTGCCAGTAGAACTTTAAATGAACATGGGTTAAATTATGCAGCTATTGAAAAAGAATTATTAGCTATCGTATGGGCGACTAAGTATTTCCGCCCCTATCTCTTTGGATAAGTTTTAAAATATGTTCTGACCATAAACCACTTGTTTGGTTACACAATATAAAGGAACCTAATATGAAATTACAACGTTGGAAAATAAAGCTTAAAGAGTTTGATTATGAAATAAAGTACATTAAAGGAAAAGAGAATCATGTAGCAGATGCTCTATCCAGGATTACAAAAAAGGAATCAAAAGATAACAAAATTGAAGAAGTATTTCAAAATGAAGACGATGTAGACACTACTGCGGCAACAGTGCATAGTGCACAAGAAGATAATGGCGATTGCATACAAATTACCGAACGACCAGTTAACGTTTTTAATCACCAACTTATATTTGAAAAGGGAAATCAAGACACTAACGAACTTACTCACTACTTTAACAAAACTATTAATAAAATTATTTACAGTGACATGACTGAGACTTTGGCGAAAGACATAATTATAAAATTTATATGTGGACACAATTTTGTTATGTACATTAATAATGACGAAGATTTTGCAATTTTTCACATTATTAATAATATAACAATATAACAATAACATTATTAATAAATGTGAAATTTGTAATTTATGCAAAGCAGAGCACAGAAAAGTTGCTCTTCCGTTTGAAAAAACTCCAGAAACAAACAATATTCGTGATAAATATGTTATAGACTATTACTTTATTGACCAACGTAAATTTTTAACATGCATCGACATTCATTCAAAATTCATTTCTATTATTGAAACAAAAACCACAGATTGGATTGAAAGTGAAAAAGCTCTTCTTAAAATCTTTAATATGATAGGTAAACCGAAAACAATTAAAATGGATCAAGATCCTGGCCTAGTATCTAAATCATTACAAAATTGGTTACAAAAGGAAAATATTAACATTGAAATTACAACTAGCAAGAATGGTATAGCCGATATAGAAAGGGTACATAAAACAATCAATGAAAAACTTAGAATTATTAATACACTTACGGACGCTGAAGATAAGTTAATGAACATAGAAAAGGCAACATACGTTTATAATCACGAAATAACCCATGATGCCACAGGTAAAACTCCTGCTGAAATATTTCTTTATGGAATAAAACCAAGCAAAAATATGCAAAAACAAAAAGAACATAAGATAGATAAACTTAATAAAGACCGCGAGGAACATGAAGTAGATCTGGAATACACTAAAGTTGAAAAAGAAATGAAACGTAAAGCTAAATTAGTAAACCCATTCAAAAAGACAGGAGCGTTAGAACAAAAAGACGAAAAGCACTGGCAAGAAACTAATAGGGGTCATAAAGTAGTAAAACACATAAGTAAATTTAAAAAAGCTAAAATACAAAATCTCTCTCCTCATTCCAGGGAAACTGACAGTACTGATTCTGATAATGAAAATGATCATGATAGTGACATGGACGAAAATACCATTGACAACAGCTCAACAAACTAGCATTACACCCATTACTTCGAACAACGGTTATTTACTTCTGAACACAGGGACTATAAAAATACCTCTAAAGTATGAACATCATATGATTAAAATACATCAAACTAAAATATTTGAAACATATCAGGAATTTATAAAATACGAAAACCAATTTAAAAATGTACCGGACATTGCATTAACATTGAAACAATTAAAACATGAAATCAAGGGAATTACTTCGTCATCGAGACAAAAACGGGGATTAATTAACTTTTTAGGGACAGCTCACAAGTATCTATTTGGAACATTAACTGAAGATGATAAAAAAGAGTTGGAAGATAAACTACAAAACTTACAAGAAATGTTAATTGAAAACAAAGAATTTAATGAAATAATTCAAGTAATAAATGAACAATCAAAAGATATAAGCAAACTCGTAAAAGATAAACAAGAAGAAAAAGCTTTGCACATTTTTAGATATTCCTTAAATATATTCCTAGAATACATTGAAGATTTACAAATGAGTTTACAATTAACAAGAGTTGGAATATTTAATCCTAAGATACTAAAACATGAAGAGTTGGAGAACATAAACGAAGAAAAATTACTCTCAATCAAAACTTCAGCTTGGTTAAGCAGTCAAACTAAGGACACTTTTATTCTAGCCCATATACCCACTTCTTTTAAAGAAACACAAAAATATAGAATTATTAAATATCCAGATAATATGGGCCGACAAATTGATATAAATGATAATTATGAATATTTTGTAAATGACGAAACGAAAGTATTTTACTTGGAAAATTCACCAAATTCATTAGCAAATATTTTAGACCAAAAATTTATGATCACTGATCAATGTATCTCTCAAATCCTTACTAATCAATTTGCGAGATGTCAACACACTTTTGTATCAGAAAATGAATCTTTAAAATATATTGAGCCTAACATCATTATTACTTATAATTTAAAAGAGACACAAATTAATCAAGATTGCGAAATGTTTAACAAAACAATTCAGGGTAACAATATAATACAATTAAGTCAATGTACTTTAGAAATAAGAGATATTAAAATTACAACATCAAAGAATATAAAAGAATATAAAATTATATTATCCAGCACTAATATTACTTTATATGAACCAATACGATTGTTAAAACTTAAAAATTCTATTAGCTATCAACAAAAACAAGAATCAATTTATAAGTGGATTGTTTTTACAATATTAATAATTATACTTTTAAGCATTACTACTTACATCATATTTACCTATAGGCGCCTAGCCAACAAAAAAGAAATTTTGTTTAAATTCAACAAGGATGTTGAATCTTCTAAAGGAGGGGCGAGTGACATATACGCAAATACCCTGGATACCAAACCCAACACACAACCTGTATATCCCGAGATACCCATTATTCCAATTGTCAATAACATAAGTCCAGAGCCTACTATCGCAGTTATTCAAATCATTCCGACATAAACATTTAACCCCTCAGACACAAATCTTTCCCACGCCTTCAATCGGCAGCACCAGAATTATAAACACTTCTCACGCCTTTATCGACGACGGTAGACATAAACAATATTCAAACATTTAAACAAAGGGTCCAGCCTGAGAACCCATTCGTCAGCATAAAAGCTTTGGCCAATCCAAATTAATTAAACAAAAGATGCAGCCTAGAAACCGTTTCATCGGGCCACAGATTTGACCAATCAAAATTCTCAATCAAAGTCCACTTTCGCTGCTCGCGTCGCTGTCACCGCTAAAAGCCATAGTTATAAGAATAATGCATTTTGTAAAATCAGTTTAAGATTGGGGATCTAACTCGAAAGAACTTTACCAATAAAACTGCGCTGTATATTAAAATAAAAATCGCTTTTTTTTTAATATATCCCGAAGCAAAAAAAATAATTTGTATATGTCTGCATAACACAACACAAAATGCCACGTAAAAGTGTAAAGGATGTAATGCTGGAATGGATCATAAACAATGCTGTGCTTGATATTGAAATTGTTATTCAATAAGTTTGTTTTATAGAAGACAAATTTTTTTCTTTTGTATTTAAAATTCAAATTTTTTTCATTCCTGTCACTGTCATTACCATAGACTTAAACCCAACTTTTCAGTATATTTTTAGTATTTTAGATAAAATTCCTACCCATTATTAGCCCCCTATTTTTCATACATACATAGGCTGGGGTGTTGTAGAACTGCTTACACTTTTACACTTTCAAAACGTTTGCAACGCAATTGAATACCCCAATTGTTGACACGATAAGAGGAGACAACTACATTTATTTGGAATTTTTTTTCGTGACGTCATATGTGAGATTCGTCGAGTTCGTCACATTGCCCTACTCGTCACAAAAAAATGGGTGCTTAAATTAACATGGGCATGTCCTAGGGTTCATCAGTGATCAAAAACTAGCACGCATTGAGCGTTTTTTTGAGCACCCTTTTGATAGCTCGTTTAAAAAAAAAGCAAAAAAGCACACGTTCAGCACACGTTGAGCGCTCGTTTAAGCAGCAAAAGCGCACATGTTAAGCACCTTTTCATAGGGTAGCAGCAAATATATTTACAGTTATATTTAATTTCTAAATTTTTTTATTTATTTGCATCTTTATTTTAAAATGTTGGCTCGGGGGTCCCCGGTCCTAACGGAGTCGTTGGCACTTCTGCAGCGCCTTTTCGGGAGGCTCCGAGGGTTCCACCAGAGCGATTGCATCTAGTATTAGAAAAATAATTGGTTTAAAAAATAGAGCTAGACGAGAATAAAAACTAGTGACCGAAAGTAATCGGTATTTGTAAATTTTATTTATAATAAAAGAAATGTTATAATAAAAACTAGATTAGTAAGGCGCGGGCGAAATTTGGGTAGACCTTCAGCTTTTTTTGGTTCTGGAACAAGTTCCTCGGATAATATGCTTAAAATGAAACGATTTAAGCTTCCTTATTTAATGGATTTACCATCAGCTTTGCCAAACATCACTTGATCACTTGATTTTTATACCCGTTACTCGTAGAGTAAAAGGGTATACTAGATTCGTCGGTAAGTATGTAACAGGCAGAAGAAAGCGTTTCCGACCCCAATAAGTATATATATTCTTGATCAGGATCACTAGCCGAGTCGATCTAGCCATGTCCGTCTGTCCGTCTGTCCGTATGAACGCTGAGATCTCGGAAACTATAAGAGCTACAATACTGGGATTAGGCATTCAGATTCCTGAGATTTCTGCGCATCGCAAGTTTGTTTCAGCAGAGTGCCACGCCCACTCTAACGCACACAAGCCGCCCAAAATTGTGGCTCATACAGTTTTTATGCTAGAATAAAAATTTGAACTGAAATGTATTGTTCTCATCAACACCTATCGATTGACCCAAAAATATGTTTGCCACGCCCACTTTAACGCCCACAAACTTCAAAAAATCGTAAGTATGAACGTGGATATCTCGGAAACTATCAAAGATATAGAATTGCGCTCTCAGATTTAGATTCCGTAGCCTTGTATGCAGCGCAAGTTTGTTACGCGAATATGCCACGCCCACTCTAACGCCCACAAGCCGCCCAAGATTCGTCGGTAAGTATGTAACAGGCAGAAGTAAGCGTTTTCGACCCCATAAAGTATATATATTGTTGATCAGGATCACTAGCCGAGTCGATCTAGCCATGTCCGTCTGAGATCTCGGAAACTATAAAAGCAACAATACTGGAATTAGGCATGAAGATTCTTGAGATTTCTGCGCAGCGCAAGTTTGTTTCAGCAGAGTGCTACGCCTACTCTAACGCCCACAAACCGCCCAAAACTGTGGCGCCTACAGTTTGGATGCTAGAATAAAAATTTTAACTGAAATGTAGTATTCTCATCAATACCTATCGATTGACCCAAAAAAAAGTTTGTCACGCCTACTTTAACGCCAACAAACCGCCCACAAACTTCACGTGGATATCTCGAAAACTATCAAAGATAGAGAATTGGGATCTGAGATCTCAAGTTTGTTACGCGAATATGCCACGCCCACCCTAACGCCCACAAGCCGCCCAAAACAAGTGGCGCCCACAATTTTCATGCTAGATAAAAAATTTTAACTGAAATGTATTGGTCTCGTCAATACCTATCGATTTATCCAAAAAAAATGTTGCCACGCCCACTCTAACGCCCACAACGCTTAAGTCTGTCTACCGCCGGTAGGTGCGCATTTCAATCTCGCTTTGCTGCTTGCATATCTCCTTTTCCCATTGGTCCCTTTAGCTGAGTAACGGGTATCTGATAGTCGAGGTACTCGACTGTAGCGTTCTTCCTTGTTATATTTTGCAGTTGTACAAAAGAAGAACAGTACAAATTGTGGTTTAATGTTATTAATATTCATTTGTTACGAATTTTAGCAACAAACATAAGTTTTATAAACAAACCCCTCTTATTTTTGGACTCTAGGAAGCCTGCACTCAATAAGATTTTTAAATTCTTTCACAGATTCATTTGTTTATTTATTTATATGCACCATTTGTTATTTTTCACGTCAAAAATTAATATTTTTCACAGCTATTTATTTTCCGCCACGTGCTTTTTTTGGGAATCTTGTATTTTCATTTTTTTTAAATATACATTAACTTGTTTTTACTTTTCCTGTTTAAATAAATATTGGTCTGCGACAGACTTACCTGGGAATCGTATAGGTATCACTTTTTAACCACTGGTTCATTATATTTAACTACGTTAATTGCGGGTAGTTCTAACTCCTTCACATAAGTAAACGCAAGTGAAAAAAAAGAAAAAAGGTGTGTGCCTTCCAGAAAAACAACAAGCAACAACAACAACGGTACCGCTAATCCGTTGTTGTTCTGTTTTTTTTGCATGTCCCGTTTGGTCTATGCACCTTCCATTGCACATAGAAGCAGGGTATTTATAGACATATCCGACTGTGCAAATCGTTATAAAAAATATATTTTTTAAACTTCACATACTAATAAATAATAGAAATTGTTGGGGCGGGGTGGCTTGATCGCTGAAATAGATAAAGTCCCAGGAACGGAGGGTACGCAAAAAACACGGGTGTAGTTTGGGGTTTTTCGCGCGACGGGCATAGATGTTTATTCGTACACTTGGAAATAAGAACTCCTTAAGCCTAACTTAACTCGTGGTAGAATTATACAAGGTAGTCCCGTCGGCTCACGAAGCGGTCGTGTTCGGCTTCAGTGCATGTTCGTTGCTTGACGCGAGAGCACGTCTGCGAACCATTTTCTTGGCAATTTTAACCCTTATGCAAAAATGACCGTCTTGGACAGACGTTTATAGAAAAACTAAAAAAATTGGAGCAACTATTTTTAGTCTTTGTTAATGATGATTTTCAAAAAACCAAAAATGTTAAGCAAATATTATTAAGATCAGCGGAAAATGTAAATATTAATTTAGATATAAAAAAGTTTTATTTTAAGATTAGAATATATTTTAGAATTAAGAACCTCAACAAACGGCTTGCAAGCCAAAAACAAAAACAACGCCTGTTGTTAAATTCTAAATTATTAAAAATTAAACTATAAAAAAAAACCTTCAACTCTTTTTATTACAACACGCAACTTAAAGCCCCACGCACCATCTAAGGGTTAATCCACACACTCAATTATCGATTCGCTCGCACTTACTGGGCGAGTCCCTCTCACTCGCACTCATTGTAGAGACGAGATTTTGCCGACGGGACTACCTTCAGTAATTGTATCATGACTTAACTTAAGCGCTCCAGAGCGGAGCGGAGACTTAGGGGAGAGGTGGAGAGGGAGAGCGGACGGCAGTGCGAGCGTGAGATGTAGACATCTGGATAAAAGTGCTGCTCGACACTGCCTCCTGAAATTAAACGCCCTTTTGACGTAAACAGAAATAAACATACACATTTTGTTAAGGAGTACAAATATTTTAAAACACACACCAAATATTTTAATTGATTAATTATTTAAAAGGCAAGGGTGCACAAAAGTCTTGCTATTTTAATTGCTGGGCCTCCTTGCCTTCACCCGCATTTTTCCAGCTAAGACTTGGCGAGAGAGGGAGAGCCCAAAAGTTGCGCTCATCTCTGCCGGCGTCGCTGGCTGCTCTGCCAACGTCGCAGTCGACTTCATGATGATTGGGCGCCTATGCATGGAGGGTAGGATGCAGGAAGTGAGGTCTCCTAGATAGGGACCGAAATAAACAGACATCCTTTCATTTCATTTATATCCCTGTAAGGGACGCTTGCAGCCGGCGGGCGGTGGTTTATTCTTGGACGTTCATGCACTATGGCCGGTACAAAAAAGTGGCCCTACGACAACAAGCAATGCTTGTTATGCGCGGAGCCCTTTACCGTTTTGGGCAAGTAAACAAAATCGCGGACAAAGAAAAAGACAATATAACAATAGACAATTCAAAATCCTGGTCAAAATACGAATAGACAAGATACATAAAGTAAAACTAACTAGTTACTAGGTAGGATAGTATTATTGATATTAAGTGAGTCCGTAGTAGATATTAGGTGATATAGTCTATAATAATCATTGCAAAGTACTCCAAAAGGTTCATGCATTGCATAATTAGAGATACAGTGATTTAATACTACTAGTGATTAAATACTATAGTTTTTAGTGAATCTATTTGGCACATTAAAATGTAGGCGACCCAGTAACTCGGGACTCCCCACATCACCATGAACAAGATTTCTAATAAACGTAATACCAAGCGTAGTTCTACGGTTAGCTAATGATGGTAAGTTAATTAGAAGTAGTCTACTAGGCTTGTATCCCAGTTAAGTCTTCGTAAGGCAAATATTAAGAAGTTGTTTGCACAGACTCAATCCGGTCTATGCATATCCATGCACCATGTTTGAAATGCATTGAGATCAGATTGTGAAGCTAAACTTTGTGCGGGGTCATTATATTGCAGGCACAACTTAACGTCATCTGCGTACATAAGTACACGTGACTTCGATAAGACTAATGGAAGGTCATTTATAAATAACGTAAACAGGACCGGGACAAGATGACTTCCTTGTGGTACACCGAACGTAACTCGGATTAGGGATGAAAAAGAATTTTTAAAAATGACCCTTTGAGTCTTGTCATTCAAATAACTTACGATCCACCTAAGAAAATCATCTGGAAACCCTATAAGGTCCAATTTCCGGACTAGAATCGGGTGACTTACAAAATAAAACGACTTACTGAAATCAGTCTGACGATTTTTTCTAAAACCACTTATCACAAATGAAGTAAACTCCAAAAGGTTGGTTGTCGTTGACCTACGTTTTATAAATCCGTGTTGACAAGAGGAAATAAGGGACCTACAACTGTGTTGTAAATTGGGCGTAATAATGTTCTCAAAGAGCTTCATTATAGCTGATAGCTTTGAGATACCTCTGTAACTACATGCGTTTAATTTACTCCCTTTTTTATGAAGCGGGATAACAAACGACTCCTTCCATCTGTGTGGCAAATCGGACGTTTCTAAAGACAAATAAAAAAGTTTGTTTCAATGGTCTACACAAAGTTTTAGCGCAATACCTAAGCACACATCCAGGGACTCCGTCAGGACCCGGAGAGTAGACTGGCTTGACCCTTTGCAAATCTAAAAGAAGTGAGCTTTCACTTATAACAGGACGAAAAATAAAGTTTGATTTAGGCGTGTCATATGTGTAAGACTGATCTGGAGGACTTGATGTTGATTAGGTGGCTTGAAAAAACTGTGCAAAAAGATCGGCTATGGCCTGATCAGTGTTTGCGGACGAATTATCAAATATAAGTGATGATGGGTAACTTGAAGATTTACGCTTTGTGTTAACAAAATTATAAAACTGTTTTGGATCCAGAGTAAACTGGATGCAACGAGCCAAATAGTTTTTATAACACTGGGCGTTAAGCACGGTAAAATCAGACCGAGCACTTAAGTATCGGGAAAAGGCAGCGTGTAAACCGGAAGCTCTAAACTTCTTGTAGAGTTTAGACTTTACATTTTTAAGTCGTGCCAGCACTTTGATAAACCACGGAGGTTGGTTTGAAATTTTAGGATAATACGTAGGAACGCATGTATCAAAAACTGCGTTTAATACATTATAAAATATATTAACAGTTATATTAGTACATAAGTACAGATTTGACCAATCCGAGCAAGCTATAAGGCTATTGATGAGTGCAAAGTTTGCTCTACGAAAGCAGGGGATGCGTTTAGCTGACTTTTCAGATAGTTATGAGGTGTTTTTCTTTGATATACATAACATGCTCATATATTCCGCCGTCATCTCATCATCTGTCCGCTATCCAGTTTATTTCAAATAAAATATCAGATAGGGATCAAGTTAATAGTTTTAGGCGACTTTAATATACCTAGGGCGACATGGTCCACCGTCGAAACATCAAATATATTGTTACCTTCAACGCAGCATGATTTTCTTGACGGTCTGCTTGATATTTCATTGTCTCAAGTAAATCACGTCTTAAATTTATTAGGACGATTACTCGATCTATGCTTTGTTTCCAGTCCAGATTGTGTTTGCATAGCTAGAACCTCTGAAATTACTTTACCAGAAGACCCATATCACCCAACGCTAATTTAATATAGTTTATTTATTTTATCGAATGTAATATTATTTTTCGTCACAATTGTTGATATCAGAAATTTTTGTTAAAGGCGCGTTCGCCACTACTTTTTACCTCGTTAAGAGGTGTTTTTGTTTGATATCAGAAGTTTTTTTGCACAAGAGTTTAAGTACCCCAATACCATGTCTAGGAGTCGTCCCCATATGGCTTGGCTATTGAAAAACCAAACACACAGATTCTACCCCTAATCTTAGCTGAACGCCACTGTTCACGTCAAAAGGGCGTTTAATTTCAGGAGGCAGTGTCGAGCGGCAGTTTTATCCAGATGTCTACATCTCGCGCGCTCGCACTGCCGTCCGCTCTCCCTCTCCATCTCTCCCCTAAGTCTCCGCTCTGCTCTGGAGCGCTTAAGTTAAGTTAGGCTTAGGGAGTTCATGTTTCAAAGTGTACTAATAAACACCTACGCTCGTCGCGAAAAAACCCCAAAAGTACTCCCGTGTTTTTTGGGTACCATTCAGTCTTGGGGCTTCAACTATTTCCAGCGATCAAGCCGCATCGCCCCAACATTTTGGTCCAGTCGAAGCCGGATTTCAAAATCTTTGGATTTTCCTCTCCTGGAGTTTTCTTTGATTGTGTCCCAGCAGGCTTGAACCGCTCCAGATAAGTTCCACTTACTATAATTGCCGGTCATACGCCAGTTTTTCGAACCCTATTTCGACTAACTTTCTGTATGATATATTGTCTAAATCCAAAAGTGATTAATCCGACGCAACGGCATTTAATATATGTATTTCGATTCCGTTACTTGTGCCCGACAATATTCCAGTTTCCTTTGCCCACAATTGTACACTTGAAACAAGGAAGAACGCTATAGTCGAGTACCTCGACTATCAGATACCCGTTACTCAGCTAAAGGGACCAAAGGAAAATGGAGATATGCAAGCAGCAAATGCGCCACCTACCGGCGGTAGACAGATTTAAGCGTTGTGGGCATTAGAGTGGGCGTGGCAAAGTTTTTTTTTAAATCAATCGATAGGTATTGACGAGACCAATACATTTCAGTTTAAATTTTTTATCTACCATGAAAATTGTGGGCGCCACAGACTTGGGCGGTTTGTGGGCGTTGGAGTGGGCGTGGCATATTCGCGTAATAAGCTTGCGCTGCGCTCAAGCCTACGGAATCTAAATCTTAAAACTCGTTTCTCTATCTTTGATATTTTCCGAGATATCCGCGTTCATATTTACGATTTTTTGAAGTTTGTGGGCGGTTTGTGGGCGTTAAAGTGGGCGTGGCAAACTTTTTTTTAGGTCAGTCGGTAGGTATTGATGAGAACAATACATTTCAGTTAAAATTTTTGTTCTAGGATCAAAACTGTAGGAGCCACAGTTTTGGGCGGTTTGTGGGCGTTAGAGTGGGCGTGGCACTCTTTTGAAACAAACTTGCGCTGCGCAGGAATCTCAGCAATCTGAATGCCTAATCCCAGTATTGTAGCTCTTATAGTTTCCAAGATCTCAGCGTTCATACGGACAGACGGACAGACGGACAGACGGACAGACGGACAGACGGACAGACGGACAGACGGACAGACGGACAGACGGACAGACGGACATGGCTAGATCGACTCGGCTAGTGATCCTGATCAAGAATATATATACTTTATGGGGTCGGAAACGCTTCCTTCTGCCTGTTACATA
The DNA here is from genome assembly GCF_014743375.2 of Drosophila subpulchrella. Taxonomy (NCBI): domain Eukaryota; kingdom Metazoa; phylum Arthropoda; class Insecta; order Diptera; family Drosophilidae; genus Drosophila; species Drosophila subpulchrella. Next base: position 205,599 of record NW_023665448.1, on the reverse strand, counting down.
CTTTCCGACGAATCTAGTATACCCTTTTACTCTACGAGTAACGGGTATAACAATTCCAGAAGATATTTCAGTGCTACTATTCAACAAAAATATTTCTCAAATATATTTTCAATTCCAATTGTGTGTAAAATATAACTCAGCCACAGTAAAAAATTCCCGATCATAAAGATTGTCCTTAAGATTTGCACTCTTTATTTTATACTGTGTTCCAGCTGCATGTGTATATTTACAAAAACAATCTAATACAGTCCACTCGAACTACTTTTTTCTAATACAGTCCACTCCAACTACTTTTCTCGACCTACAAATACGGCTAAACTATTTCTAAAATTAAAAACAAAGTGACAATATCCACAAATTTACTCCAGCAAATCGTTTGCAATTTAGTTGTGCAGGTGACAAACAAACGCACCGACATACAAACAGAAGCGAAGTCTTTCCAATTCCCGCAACGTTATTCCGCTATTCGCACCCCACATATGTACATATGTACAGTGTGCATACATACGTATATCGCCAGTGCACAGTGGGTCAAGAGCTCACAAAAAGTGTTCCTTTCAAACAAACAATATTAAAGTCCGTAATTCCTTACATAAGTCCGACCATCCGATATAATAAATATTTATTGCCTATCCGACAGTGTGACCGTATATATTTACAATCTTAATTGGTTCCTAAATTCCAATTTGATTCCAATCCGTTTCCTTACATCTGAATTAAAATTCTAAATTATTTAACGTCATGGCAACATCAGTAAAATCAGCTTTAACCCGATTTATGGCCACAGCTGACTGTCTAATCCACTTTGAGGCCACTGTGAACGCTCCAGGTGCTCCTACACCAACGTTATCCGCCTGTAACATCCGTCGCGATCACCTCAATTCCTTGTGGCAAACGGTAAAGGCAGCATACGACATATGCTCCGACAGCATTATATCTGCAGGCGAGAGCGCAGCAGACACAAAATCCATACTAAAGTCCACGTATTACCAAACGTACTCCACTTACGAAATATTTGCCGCGCAGCTGATGGAACAAATCCAAAAAGGCTGCTCCCAAATACCTCAAGCTCCAGTAACTCCGTCCCGAAATTCCACGTCTTATGGCTGTCGGCTCCCTCCTATCGACACAGAGGTTTTCTCTGGCGACTATCTTCGCTGGCCGACTTTCCGGGACCTTTTCACGGCAATATACATAGACAATCCGAGTCTAACGCCCGTTGAAAAATTATTCCACTTAAATTCAAAAACAAGTGGCGAAGCTCATTCCATAGTTTCAAGATCCCCTCTCACCAATGATGGCTTTCGCTCAGCCTGGAATAACCTAACTGAGCGTTTCGAAAATAAGCGATTGCAAGTGAACAGTCACCTGAAAACACTTTTCAATGTGCAATCCATAGCACAGGAGTCGGGAGCAGCCTTAAAGGAACTTCAACGCACTTTTCAAGGTTGCTTAACTTCCTTAAAATTTTCCGGTGTTAATATTGAGAATTGGGACCCTATCCTGGTTTATATGTGCTCGACAAAACTACCAAAGCTCACTCTCTCATTATGGGAGCAATCCATCCAAAATAAAGCCGAAATTCCTACGTGGCTTGCGCTTGATTCATATTTGACAGAGCGCCATCGAACTCTTGAGGCCGTCGATGGCTTCCGATCTGCCAATTTCCACCACGTCCAGTCGAAAGACACAAATCGAGTGGCAGAATTTCCAAAAATAAATTCCTTCAACACAAGGTTAGTTCCGATACCCAAGGGCTGCGATCTGTGTTCCAAGAAGAACCACCCCGTGCGTATATGTCCACGCTTCCTACAGATGACGGTAGACGATCGCCTAGCCTATATTCAAAGGAAGCAGTTGTGCTCCAATTGCTTTGCAAGTAGCCATCAATTCCGGGATTGCACAAGCGCTCACAACTGTCTCACTTGCCAAGATCGGCATCACACATTGCTGCATCGAAACAGCGGCCCTACTACTCCGACGATTCCATCCGACCCTCCAAGGCCAGTAACCGCCTCAGTTCCACACATCATTTCGTCCTATTCAGCGCAAGTTTCCGTACAAAAAGTCCCTCCTAAGAATACTCCATCCGAGTATTGGGTTCCATACCCATCCTTGGATGGCAGACGTACTCGAGGTATTAAATCCTACCAATGCCGAGTCTGCCAAAAGATCCATCCTCTACGGAAGTGCCACCACTTTCTACGGCTAAGCCCCCAGAATCGGCTCCAGGAAGTACATATCCAGAAGTACTGCTCCAATTGCTTGGCTCACAATCATACCAAGGACTCCTGCCGTAGTGGTCATCACTGCCACAAGTGTGAAAAGGACCACCACACTCTCCTACATACGGACGACCGATCTACACTTCCAACGTGTTCCTGAGCCTACTATCCTGAGGTTCTTGCTACGGGTGTCCTCGCAAGGGGGGGGAGAATGTTCACGTCAAAAGGGCGTTTAATTTCAGGAGGCAGTGTCGAGCGGCAGTTTTATCCAGATGTCTACATCTCGCGCGCTCGCACTGCCGTCCGCTCTCCCTCTCCATCTCTCCCCTAAGTCTCCGCTCTGCTCTGGAGCGCTTAAGTTAAGTTAGGCTTAGGGAGTTCATGTTTCAAAGTGTACTAATAAACACCTACGCTCGTCGCGAAAAAACCCCAAAAGTACTCCCGTGTTTTTTGGGTACCATTCAGTCTTGGGGCTTCAACTATTTCCAGCGATCAAGCCGCACCGCCCCAACAGCCACCTTAAGCCATAACAGATTTTCCGTTTGAAAAAATCTAATAAGAATATTTTTCATCAAATTGGTTTTTATACCCGTTACTCGTAGAGTAAAAGGGTATACTAGATTCGTCGGAAAGTATGTAACAGGCAGAAGGAAGCGTTTTCGACCCCATAAAGTATATATATTCTTGATCAGGATCACTAGCCGAGTCGATCTAGCCATGTCCGTCTGTCCGTCTGTCCGTCTGTCCGGATGAACGCTGAGATCTTGGAACCTATGAGAGCTACGCTATTGAGATTTGGCGTGCAGATTCCTGAGCTTCTTACGCAGCGCAAGTTTGTTTCAGTAGAGTGCCACGCCCACTTTTACGCCCACAAACCGCCCAAAACTGTGGCTCCTACAGTTTTGATGCTAGAATAAAAATTTTAACTGAAATGTATTGTTCTCATCAATACCTATCAATTGACCCAAAAAAAAGTTTGCCACGCCCACTTTTACGCCCACAAGCCGCCCCCAAACTTCAAAAAATCGTAAATATGAACGTGGATATCTCGGAAACTATAAAAGATAGAGAATCGGGATCTCAGACTTAGATTCCGTAGCTTTGTACGCAGCGCAATTTTGTCACGCGAATATGCCACGCCCACTATAACGCCTACAAACCGCCCAAGCCTGTGGCGCCCACAATTTTCATGCTAGATAAAAATTTTTAACTGAAATGAATTGGTCTCGTCAATACCTATCGATTGATACAAAAAAAATTTGCCACGCCTACCCTAACGCCCACAACGCTTAAATCTGTCTTCCGCCGGTAGGTGGCGCATTTAAATCTCGCTTTGCTGCTTGCATATCTCCATTTCCCTTTGGTCCTTTAAGCTGAGTAACGGGTATCTGATAGTCGAGGTACTCGACTATAGCGTTCTCCCTTGTTTTACTTGTTTATTCCAATAAGTATGAAATATTTCGTATACGGAGCTGAAACGAGTTGCACTTTTTATCGCTTAATATCTTCCAAACGGTAATTTTTAGGGCAAAAAGTGTTATATATTAAAAGTTGAGGAATCTCAAGGGCTATATGATTTGAAATTTAAAAAGAAATCGCTTAACTCAATTATGAGAAAATAGTCAAAAACTGCTTTTAAAAAATAACTTTTTGTCATAACTCTAAATCTATTATACTCAGACAATTTTACTATATGAAGAGTATTTAGAAAATTAAACTATCTTTTCAGAGATATATAGCCCGTTTCTGTAACATTAGTTGTTTAAATACTAAAAGCACCTTAAATCTGTTTTTTTTTCCGCTAAACTAGCGGGTTTTTCCAAAAGTCGTAGGACAAACGTTTTCTATTTCAAGCTACTTTATACACCCATAGGGTTTCCAAAGCCCTAAAACTAAGTTGGGATGCATACAAACCCACAAAGAAGAAAATCTTGTTTTTTGAATTACTTTTGAACGGGACATCGCATTTCTTAGTAAGAATAAAACTAGCTAAACACCCGGGGGCGTTTATCTCCACCGTATCCAGCAGCTCCAATTTTCTTAATTTTTGCATTTACACTATCACCGCTTTTTCTCCCAAACAAATCTAAATTTCGAATATCTTGGTATGCAATCTTCTTATATTTTGCGATACCTTTCGATTGGTGTATCACTCGATACGATCGGACCATAATGGCAGATTTTCAATTCTGCGGCTATATATAGTAGTTGTCTTCGCACGCTCTCTTGCGCGCTTCGCCACTACGTGTACTGCCGTCCACAGTGATAGAAATACCCGGAAGGGATAGTTTTATACACAGAAATTCATTGTCTTACATTTCATCGGACGTTATTACATCAGACGTTAATTCTAAGTCAACTGCAATTAAAACTCCACCTCCACGTCAGGACGGACGATCAAGCCTGTAAGTTGTGTACTTACTTGGAAAAACTTCGGAACAAAGAATTTCCGGTTTTAACCAGGTTTCTGTATACACAATAACATGGGAAGACAAGGAAAAACTATCAGTATACAATTTGGTCAACTTACTTTGCAAGCCTCTTGTATTCTGATAAGAAAGCTGAAGAAAAGAATCTAGTTTTTGAGATAGATGAGGATGTAGATGTGGATGGCTCTTTAAAGGGATTTCCAACTTCCTTTGAACGAATTTTCTTTTTTTTAGCATCGTACTCTTTAACAAAAATGCCTACAGGCTAAAAATTGGCTGAGCACATAGTTGCAAAATGAGCACAGGGAACACCGATCTTAAATGATGATACTTCCCTAGCATATGGAAAGTTAAATCGTTCAACCTTTAGATCATCAATCTGAACTTTGTTACGGATATAGGCCGTAATGTCCAGGGATGAAAGGTCAGGACTCAGCCGAGAAACAAAAATTTGTTTCCGCTGCGGTGACTGTTTTAGGTACCACGCATGTGACAGATTTAGGTACTTCGGCATTTATGGCTGCACTACCAGTTTCAGTCGGTACTCCGGACGTTAAGTTAGCATGCGGCGTTGGAATTATTATTGTATTATTTATAACAGATTTTTCGGGCGTCTCATGCGGTAAAATCTTGCGTCCTTTGCATTCGGAAACCAAATCTTTTTTAGCTTTCGACCTCAGTACCATTTGTGCGGCAGCTGAGATCGACTGCTGTGCTGCAGACCCCGGATCGCCAGAGAGAGTTACACTAGCTGCAACCGTGGGTTGTCTATCGACCGCGATCTTTTTACGCTTAGGAGAATCGGACTCAGATAGCATACGGCTAGTGAGCTGCGACTCAAGCGCCACAAGCGCCGTATTTCTACGGCTGTTCCGGACTAATTCCGTAACAGTGCTTTTTTTAAGCCGCCTTATAAAGAGTGCCTGGGTTTCATAAGCAATGCATTCATCACAATAGTAGCCCAAGCCACTTCTCATGTCGATTGCATCGCGTACTAGGCCCGAATAGCCAAGGCATTTTGCATGCTCTGTTGTCCAGCCGAAATCAACGACTTGCATTTCTTTAAATTGCAGACAGCCATTATCGCAATATTCCGAACCACAGTGCAACGGGAATATAGCTACGCAAGTAAAAGAGAGAGTTAGAGAGTGGGAGACAGTGAGCGGGAGTGAGTAAGCTGGGGGAGCGTAAGTTTTTGATGTTCCAAAAACAAAGTTACATGCGGGAGAGCGGGTAACTACCGTTTAGACTCTTACCGCTCCAAACAGCGTTTGGAAGAAAAGAAGAAGGCAATTAGAAAAAAACAATAACAACAAACACTGCACAGAGATTAGACGTGCAAACTAATTTTGTTAATTTAAACACAAAACATTCACTATACACTCGCGAAGCGAACGGATGTTGTTAGGGACATAAAAAACTATATATGTTAAAAAATGTGGTCAATAAATTGTGAAACCATGAATAGGAAGTAGACTTATCAGTGGGAAGGGGATGGAGTCATGTATACGATCCTGGGATATATTGCGGTGCCCAGTCTAAGGGGCAGTCGGCGACTGGGAGGGAGCGCTGAGGCGTCAAGTTTATCCATCGAAGCCCACAACATGACCGACGGGGTTTTTGGACCTGGAAGATAAATTTTGTGTTGGTCTTTCAGCTGTTCACATTTCTTCAATGTTTTGGCTACACAGAGAAAAAAAAATACCAAAACTGGTCATCAATCGGGTATTTTTTCATATCAATTTTGATCCCTTATGTTGCCATATCATATTCATATTTTCGAACATATGACATTGATATTTTCATACATGTCAATTTGGTATTTTTCATACCAGATTGATATGAGCACATATCAAAGTTGTGACCAAATTGTGGTATTTTGTAATATCCAACTGATATGCTTTCATATCAAACTGATATGCTTTCATTTCAAACTGATTTACTTTCATATCAGATTGATATGTTTGTAATATCAATATTAATCACTTTTGTTTTTACTTTTTTGAATCTTATAAACAAATAAATATTGAAAACCCATAAGATCGCTGTAAATATTTATTTTTTATATATTTCGGATCAATTATAAAAATTATTCCAGGACTTAGCAATAAATGACCGATCACTCTGTACTCGGATGCCTCCTGTAGCTTTGCATCAGCGCCAGGAAGTCCTTCTTCTGTCCTCGATAGAAGCTTTCCAGCGAAGTGGTGAACGCCAACTTGCCCAGTTCAGCATCTTGGCCAGCCATTTGACTTTGTGTAGTGCAGTATGTGTTGTCATCCGCCGAAGCGCACGTTAAAGTGTCCAAGAGATAAATATTTTAGAATTAGACAAACATCAAGTACAATTGAAAATGAGATACTTAACTTACCATTTGCAAAAATAAAGAAACAACATATGTAAATGTTTCACTTTGTACACTTTCACTTTTCGTCGAATGTTAGAGTGGCCGCGGCAATTCTGTCAAAAAACATCTTTTGTACCATACTTAATACCATAAATACACAAAAAATACGAAAGCACAGTCATACTTTTTTTTCGAAGACTTTTCGATGTTACGATTGATATGAAAAACATATCAAATTAATACGAATGTATATTAATATGATGCAAAATCATATCAATTAGAAATGTTGATATGAATTCGTATCATGCTGATATGAATTCGTATTATTTTGATATGTAAAAGGTGATATGTGAAAATTGAGGAGACAATATCAATCGGGTATTGTTCCGTTTTTTTCTCTGTGTAGCTGCAAGACCGTAGTTGCAGAGAATAGTGTTGTGAAACACAAACTTCAGTTTGATTATTGTTTTGTGTGTGTAGGCAGGGTTGCAGTACCTACACCCCAAGTGCTCTGAGCTAGCCGACCCTGCCCATTTCGCGGACACACTTAGTTCCACTTTGGGACGTAACAATAGTGGGGCATAATTTATCAAATATGAATGGCAACACACCCAAGGTTCCAATAGAATTTTCTCTTTTCCGAAGTCCTGTTTAAAGTCCCCATTGGACCGGTAGGTAAGCAGTGAGAAGATTTGTGGAAAGAGGTGAAGTAAAAATTGGACTTATACAAAATTAGGTACTGCGGCTCCTGCTCGACGACATCAGACAGTCCAAATAGACTGGAAGAATCGCGATCGAGAGTAAGGAACAACAGTCGGGGCGTAGAAAGATCTCTTCTCTTCAAGCGCGTCGCCAATACAATCCTAATCCGGAGTCCTGAGGCTCTTAGGAAAAAGAGTTTTTGTAGCTTCCGGATGATTACTCGATGTCCTTGACTGTCGAACGGCGGTTGAGATGCATCAAGTGATCAATGATGGCTGGTGAAGAAACGTGGACTTTTGGCTAAATAAAATGACACTTTTGACACCCAAACTTTGACTGACTCGGACTTGGAAAGAGTCGACTTTGTCATTTTTTTTTTTGTTACACGTTTTGAACTCCAGGACAGCCCCATAGGTAAATAGAGCTGTAGATCGGTTCACCCGGTAGGATGGGATAGTTTATTATTTCTTGCCCCGTCTGTTTCCTGAAATAAAAAGTCTTAGTTAATAGAGAATTTTAAAGAAATATATAATCAAATCAAAATGGATAAGAAAGGAAAAAATATAATAATATAATACTTGTCCTCCACTGCAATCAATGCCGTTCCAAACTCTAAACAGGGTGGGAAACCCAAAAGGACTGGAGCTCGGCGACAACTCCACACCAACACCGAACTTTTCAAACATACAGCTAGATCCTATCCAAGATCAGTATAGCCCCGAGGGCGCCGAGGCATTCGACCATGGCCAGGGTAATGACGTGATGAACTTTGTTGTAGATTCCCAGAACCAGTTTCGGGGTGAAATGAAGCGGTTTATCAGGGATAAGATTGATAAAAATATCAAAGTTGTTGAGGCAGGTCGAAAGAAAGACATATCTCTCGGCGGTATAGAAACATCGACTAGAGCTTAGGGACTCCCTGCTGGAGGTAATTTTGGAAGTCGTCAACCTGGGAATCAGCCGACAGTACAAAACGGATTCAGTCTGGACAACGTCAGCAAATCGGTCTGTCGAGCTACCAAAAGAATCTCCAACAGGAAAAGATGAAATTCCGTTCGGATTCCTTTTCTAGTTGAGATCATCATCCAAGAGGCACGAAATGCCGTCAAGGGGCTGTTCGACGGAATCCTGATGGTTACGGGTATTCTCAACGAGGACACTGTCCCGGTGCACAAATGGGGGATACAGCTCTCTGGAAATTCTGACGGGATGACCGCTGAAGAAATTATATTACGAGTCGAGCACCTATGGCAGCATTATAGGACGCTTTGAGCGGATATTATCCTGAACTTTCATTGTCCGGTCTGTCGACGGTACCAACAACATAGCGAATTGGGTGGATTTGCGGACAGCTATCGAGCGTTGGTATAGTGACACTAGATGTGACTATGAGAGGATTCAGGACTTAAGCGATCGAAGGCAGATGCAGATGGATTTTTTTTCCACGCGATGCGAAGGCTGAGGGCCTCTGTGCGATTTTCAATTACGGAAGAATGGATGATGAAGACGGTCAAGCTCAATCTGTGCGTGCCCTTAAAGCAGTATGTGTTCCCGATCAGGGCATACACCTTGGAGCATCTCAGCGACGACTGTCGAGACCCTGAAACAGCGTTCGCTAGGGAAGTGCGATGAGCCAGGCAGCTACCACGAGCGATACCACCCAGGGGACAGGAATTTCGAGAACAAAGGGTAGACGAAGTCAAGTGCAGCAGTATTCTAAATCATAATACCAGCCAGCGCACACTGAGCCGCCAGTCCGACTTTTATCCAAAAATACGTTTTTTTTTCAGAAAATTAATTTTATTAAAATTTAAAATTATTTTTATAATACATGAAACTAATTTAGGTTAGGTATGCCAAGGTTTCAGGTATTTCGGGCGAGTAGTTTTCTTTTGCATATTTTTAAAGTTGACATTTCATCAAATATTGAAGGAAACGAAATAAAATCTAGAAGTCAAAGATGGTAATATAGCTGTTCGACATCTTCGCGAAACTTTTAGATGCCATTTTTTTAAACAAGTAAAAAAGTTTGTCTCTTACGTTTTCCACAATTTCATGAAATCGTTGTTTTTTATCGCTTATTATAGCAAATGGGGGCTTTGCTTTTCGAGTGCCATCCCCAAATCCCAAAACTACGGAAGAGGCAAGAAAAACTAGGATTCCGGATAAGGCGGGAAGGGTGTGCAAGCGCAAATCCCAAAACTACGGAAGAGTCAGGAAAAACGACTGGACCGAACGGGAAGGAGGTCCACTTTCAGGTTCGAAGCAGCAGTGTGAATGAGGTAAGGTTTGGTTAGACTTAGTACCTGACTACAAGAAGGAAACACACGATCGAGAGGTGCGGTTATATATTCCTTACCATTTATTCACTTTGTCCTCACTCGGGTCCGCTACACCGCTTTGAGCACATGAGAATCTGGTCGAACTAACCTCAGCTGAATTGTTTATATATATAAGTGACGTATACGCAAATACCCTGGATACCAAACCCAACATACAACCTGTATATCCCGAGATACCCATTATTCCAATTGTCAATAACATAAGTCCAGAGACTACTATCGCAGTTATTCAAATCAATCCGACATAAACATTTAACCCCTCAGACACAAATCTTTCCCACGCCTTCAATCGGCAGCACCAGAATTATAAACACTTCTCACGCCTTTATCGACGACGGTAGACATAAACAATATTCAAACATTTAAACAAAGGGTCCAGCCTGAGAACCCATTCGTCAGCATAAAAGCTTTGGCCAATCCAAATTAATTAAATAAAAGATGCAGCCTAGAAGAAACTGTTTCATCGGGCCACAGATTTTACCAATCAAAATTCTCAATCAAAGTCCACTTTCGCTGCTCGCGTCGCTGTCACCGCTAAAAGCCGTAGTTATAAGAATAATGCATTTTGTAAAATCAGTTTAAGATTGGGGATCTAACTCGAAAGAACTTTACCAATAAAAACTCCGCTGTATATTAAAATAAAAATCGCTTTTTTTTAATATATCCCGAAGCATAAAAAATAATTGGCGCTGTCGGTAGGATACAAGTAATATCCTCGCGAGTGACTACCTAAAAAGGACTTTAAAAAATCACTTCGCGAAAATAAAAACATTATTTGTATCCGCAAATCGAACTTACCAACATTAGTTAAATCACGAATTAGGATTTCTAGTGTCTAACCCAGCGATAATAAATCTAATTAATTTCGCCTAAAAACCATGAAAAATGGAATTGCCATCAACATCAGCAGCAGCAGCAGCCGTGGCCGCAGCAGCAAAAGCATCTCAAGCCCTCTCAGATGTATCCATGAATCATTTCCTTCTGCAACTAAAACAGATAAATAAATTCAATGGAGACCCACTCTATTTGGCTCTCTTCATAAAAGAAGTCGATGAATTAGTCTACCATTACCCTACAACATCAGAAGGCCAAAATCAAATTATCCAAGCAGCCATCAGGAACCTCCTAGTTGGACAAGCCAGATCACTCTTGATGAGAAACATACCACAGGTCTGGAAGGAATTGAGAACCCTACTTATCAGCGAGTTCAACGGCGCAACACCTCCACATCGAATGATAGCAGAATTACGTGAGACTAAATATAAAAATAATTTAAGAAAATTTGTTGAAGAATTAGAAGAACAGACTAGTAGAATTTGTTGTAAATTGAGCTTAGACATAATCCATCAAACACAGTTCTAGTTTCGAGAACATTGAGTGATACATTAGCTGAAGTGATTCGTGAAAAATTACCAGTCAAAACTTTTATTACATTAAGTAAATTTGATATTTCGTCTCCTCTTAAATTAAAACAAGCTGCCCAAGCTGTAAATCCATAAACAATCGTTCTTATATGTTCAAAAACTCTCAAGAAGATGATGAATTTCAGGATTTTAAAACATCAAAATCATACTCAAATACAAAACCCAACTATCATTCAGATAATAACCAAGGGGGTAGATTCCAAAATAACAATTATCAAAACAAATATAACAACAACCAGCAGAGACAGAATAAATTCGACTCTAATAGAAATTGGGGTAACAACAATAGTTCTAATAATAATAATTCAGGAAATAATTATTATCCTAAAACTTTTCAAAACAATCAAGGACAGGGTAACCAAAGTACTCAGAGTACCAATGTTCCCCAAAAACGTCCCCGAGTTTCAGATTCAGATCAACAACGTAAGTCTGAGCCAATGGACACATTTGAAAATTTTCAGACAAAAATTAAAATTGATAATAAACCATGCCTCTGTCTTATCGATACAGGATCAAGCATAAATTTAATTAACGAAAGCTTCTTTAACTACCAAATTAAAAATAATTCTACTAAAATTGAAACAATTGGTGAATCTGTAACTTTGAATAAATATATTCAGTTTAGTATTCCAAAATTATTTTCATCTAAGCAAACATTTTTTATAAAAAACTTTTCAAAACATTATGACATTCTTATAGGAAGACAAACTCTGAAAGGATCGTCAGCAAAAATTGATTTTATGAAAAACACCATTGAATTACATAATTATGAATTCCCTATGGTAAATATAACGGAAAAATGTAATCAAACTGCTTCAAATGTAGTAGATGATGAAGAATATAATTATGCCTTGCAAACGGACTTATCTGACAATAAAATTAGAGACGATCACTTAAATAATGAAGAAAAAACTGAACTTCATTATTTAATGTCAAAATATTTTGATATTCAGTATCATGAAGGTGAAAATTTGACTTTCACGAACGAAATCAAACACGTTATAAAAACAAAACATGAAGAACCGATTTATAGGAGACCATATAGTTATCCTTACATTTACGATACAGAAGTAGAAAAACAAATTGAAGAAATGATAAGACAAGGTATTATCAGAAAATCCAAATCTCCTTATTACAGTCCAATTGTAATGGTACCCAAGAAAAGGGATGCATCGGGCATACCCAAATTTCGTATGGCTATTGATTACAGAGGACTGAATGAAATAACTATCAATGATAAATTCCCTATTCCGAACATGGACGAAATATTAGACAAGTTAGGGAAATGTCAATACTTTACAACATTAGACCTTGCTAAAGGGTTCCATCAAATTGAAATGGACACAGACTCTATTCAAAAAACTGCATTCTCCACTAAGAAGGGTCACTATGAATATACTAGAATGCCCTTCGGCCTTAAAAATGCACCCGTTACATGACATAATAGGTACCCATTGTCTAGTATATTTAGACGACATTGTTATATTTTCAACCTCTTTACAAGAGCATATTCAATCTTTAAAAAAAGTATTCGAACGTCTTCGCAGATCGAATCTCAAACTACAATTAGATAAATGTGAGTTTATGAAACGAGAAACTGAATTTTTAGGTCACATAATTTCAACTGAAGGAATCAGAGCAAATCCAAATAAAATTCAAGCTATTCAAGATTTTAAAATTCCAAACTCTCCAAAACAAATAAAATCATTTTTAGGCCTTTGTGGTTTTTATCGTAAATTTATAAAAGATTTCGCAAAAATTGCCAAACCAATGACTCTCTGCTTAAAGAAAGGAGCAAAAATAAATATAAACGATCCTAGTTACAATGAAGCGTTTGAAAAATTAAATACTTTAATAAGTAACGATCCAATTCTCATATATCCAGATTTTGAAAAGAAGTTTGATCTAACTACAGATGCAAGCAATTATGCATTAGGTGCTGTACTATCCCAAGAAGGGAAACCCATTTTTTTGCCAGTAGAACTTTAAATGAACATGGGTTAAATTATGCAGCTATTGAAAAAGAATTATTAGCTATCGTATGGGCGACTAAGTATTTCCGCCCCTATCTCTTTGGATAAGTTTTAAAATATGTTCTGACCATAAACCACTTGTTTGGTTACACAATATAAAGGAACCTAATATGAAATTACAACGTTGGAAAATAAAGCTTAAAGAGTTTGATTATGAAATAAAGTACATTAAAGGAAAAGAGAATCATGTAGCAGATGCTCTATCCAGGATTACAAAAAAGGAATCAAAAGATAACAAAATTTAAGAAGTATTTCAAAATGAAGACGATGTAGACACTACTGCGGCAACAGTGCATAGTGCACAAGAAGATAATGGCGATTGCATACAAATTACCGAACGACCAGTTAACGTTTTTAATCACCAACTTATATTTGAATAGGGAAATCAAGACATTAACGAACTTACTCACTACTTTAACAAAACTATTAATAAAATTATTTACAGTGACATGACTGAGACTTTGGCGAAAGACATAATTATAAAATTTATATGTGGACACAATTTTGTTATGTACATTAATAATGACGAAGATTTTGCAATTTTTCAACGAGCCTATATGAAATTAATTAAACCAAATACTGGTACGAAATTAATGAAAACTTCAGTAGTACTTCCCAACTTGCCCACATATGCAGACTTTCATGAAAAAATATTAGAAATACATGAAAAAACAATACACCAAGGTATTAAAAAGACTTATGACACTTTTAAAACGAAATACTACTTCCCAGACGCACAAAAACTTATTCAAAATATTATTAATAAATGTGAAATTTGTAATTTATGCAAAGCAGAGCACAGAAAAGTTGCTCTTCCGTTTGAAAAAACTCCAGAAACAAAAAATATTCGTGATAAATATGTTATAGACTATTACTTTATTGACCAACGTAAATTTTTAACATGCATCGACATTCATTCAAAATTCATTTCTATTATTGAAACAAAAACCACAGATTGGATTGAAAGTAAAAAAGCTCTTCTTAAAATCGTTAATATGATAGGTAAGCCGAAAACAATTAAAATGGATCAAGATCCTGGCCTAGTATATAAATCATTACAAAATTGGTTACAAAAGGAAAATATTAACATTGAAATTACAACTAGCAAGAATGGTATAGCCGATATAGAAAGGGTACATAAAACAATCAATAAAAAACTTAGAATTATTAATACACTTACGGACGCTGAAGATAAGTTAATGAACATAGAAAAGGCAACATACGTTTATAATCACGAAATAACCCACGATGCCACAGGTAAAACTCCTGCTGAAATATTTCTTTATGGAATAAAACCAAGCAAAAATATGCAAAAACAAAAAGAACATAAGATAGATAAACATAATAAAGACCGCGAGGAACATAAAGTAGATCTGGAATACACTAAAGTTGAAAAAGAAATGAAACGTAAAGCTAAATTAGTAAACCCATTCAAAAGAACAGGAGCGTTAGGGGCGTTAATAGGGGTCATAAAGTAGTAAAACACATAAGTAAATTTAAAAAAGCTAAAATACAAAATCTCTCTCCTCATTCCAGGGAAACTGACAGTACTGATTCTGATAATGAAAATGATCATGATAGTGACATGGACGAAAATACCATTGACAACAGCTCAACAAATTACTTCGAACAACGGTTATTTACTTCTGAACACAGGGACTATAAAAATACATCTAAAGTATGAACATCATATGATTAAAATAAATCAAACTAAAATATTTGAAACATATCAGGAATTTATAAAATACGAAAACCAATTTAAAAATGTACCAGACATTGCATTAACATTGAAACAATTAAAACATCATCGAGACAAAAACGGGGATTAATTAACTTTTTAGGGACAGCTCACAAGTATCTATTTGGAACATTAACTGAAGATGATAAAAAAGAGTTGGAAGATAAACTACAAAACTTACAAGAAATGTTAATTGAAAACAAAGAATTTAATGAAATAATTCAAATAATAAATGAACAATAATAATAAACAAGAAGAAAAAGCTTTGCACATTTTTAGATATTCCTTAAATATATTCCTAGAATGAATGAAACAAATGAGCTTACAATTAACAAGAGTTGGAATATTTAACCCTAAAATACTAAAACAAGAGTTGGAGAACATAAATGAAGAAAAATTACTCTCAATCGAAACTTCAGCTTGGTTAAGCAGTCAAACTAAGGACACTTTTATTCTAGCCCATATACCCACTTCTTTTAAAGAAACACAAAAATATAGAATTATTAAATATCCAAATAATATGGGCCGACAAATTGATATAAATGATAATTATGAATATTTTGTAAATGACGAAAAGAAAGTATTTTACTTGGAAAATTCACCAAATTCATTAGCAAATATTTTAGACCAAAAATTTATGATCACTGATCAATGTATCTCTCAAATCCTTACTAATCAATTTGCGAAATGTCAACACACTTTTGTATCAGAAAATGAATCTTTAAAATATATTGAGCCTAACATCATTATTACTTATAATATAAAAGAGACACAAATTAATCAAGATTGCGAAATGTTCAACAAAACAATTCAGGGTAACAATATAATACAATTAAGTCAATGTACTTTAGAAATAAGAGATATTAAAATTACAACATCAAAGAAAATAAAAGAATATAAAATTATATTATCCAGCACTAATATTACTTTATATGAACCAATACGATTGTTAAAACTTAAAAACTCTATTACTTATCAACAAAAACAAGAATCAATTTATAAGTGGATTGTTTTTACAATATTAATAATTATACTTTTAAGCATTACTACTTACATCATATTTACCTATAGGCGCCTAGCCAACAAAAAAGAAATTTTGTTTAAATTCAACAAGGATGTTGAATCTTCTAAAGGAGGGGCGAGTGACGTATACGCAAATACCCTGGATACCAAACCCAACATACAACCTGTATATCCCGAGATACCCATTATTCCAATTGTCAATAACATAAGTCCAGAGCCTACTATCGCAGTTATTCAAATCAATCCGACATAAACATTTAACCCCTCAGACACAAATCTTTCACACGCCTTTAATCGGCAGCACCAGAATTATAAACACTTCTCACGCCTTTATCGACGACGGTAGACATAAACAATATTCACACATTTAAACAAAGGGTCCAGCCTGAGAACCCATTCGTCAGCATAAAAGCTTTGGCCAATCCAAATTAATTAAACAAAAGATGCAGCCTAGAAACCGTTTCATCGGGTTCGTCACACGCTTTACACAGGAAATTCCCATGGATAAAGGCCAGGAAAATTCAGGGGGTCTCATTTTTTCGGACCTGACCCCCTGAATTTCCCTCGCCTTTTTACATAGGAATTTCTTATGGAATTGTATATTGAAAATTCCTATGGTATTCTATATAGGAAATTCTTATGGAATTGGATATAGAAAATAACTATGGAATTGAATATAGAAAATTCTTATGGAATTGGGTATAGGAAATTCCTATGGGATTGGTTTGGGAAAATTTCTTCAAAATTGCCTCAAAAAAATCTCAAAATAATTTTGCTTAAATTTTTTTTGTTCTTCAAATTATGCTTTATTTAGCTAGCTATTTTAATCTACATCAAAAATTAAAGACTATTAAGGAACTTTTGGCAACTAAAAATTATTTTAGTCCTTCTTGGTTATTTTTTTAGTCCTGGCGGCATCACGGACATTTTTAAAGTGGTCCTTGAAACTAGAGCCGTCAGACCTGGTGGCTTCTGGTAAATAAATACAAAATGTAGTAAAAATAAAATTTTTAAAACACAACATTTCAGACTGTTCCTTACCAAATAGTGCATTATTTACATTGGCATAGTTAACCAAACCAATCTGCCCACAAGATTCAGTGTAATTCATTTTACAAATAAAATCGCGACTTATAATGCGCTCCAATTTTTTCACAAGTCCTAATGGAATCAAAAGCTTTCTAAATAAAGTAATCTAAAAAAAAATGAAATTTAGAGTAACAGTAAAGGAAGATAACAAGAAGTTTTACATACGTATTTTTCGGGAGACTCCTTGACTTTTTCGTCCTATGCGGAGAGCTGTTCTTCAGAACTTACAGGGAGCTCCCCTTTTGGCTCCAACATATTAGAACGCATAGCCTCCAATGTCACCATTATTATACCCGTTACTCGTAAAGTAAAAGAGTATTCTAGATTCGTCGGAAAGTATGTAACAGGCAGAAGGAAGCGTTTCCGACCCCATAAGGAATATATATTCTTGATCAGGATCACTAGGCGAGTTGATCTAGCCGTCTGTTCGACTGTCCGTCTGTCCGACTGTCAGTCTGTCCGACTGTCCGTCTGTCTGTCCGTCCGGATGAACGCTGAGATCTCGAAAACTATAAGAGCTAGGCTATTGAGATTTGGCATGGAGATTTCTGAGCTTCTTGCGAAACGCAAGTTTGTTTCAGCAGCGTCCCACGCCCACTCTAACGCCCACAAACCGCCCAAAACTGTGGCTCATACAGTTTTGATGCTAGAATAAAAATTTAAACTGAAATGTATTATTCTCATCAATACCTATCGATTGACCTGAACAAAGTTTGCTCACAAACCGCACACAAACTTCAAAAAATCGTTAATATGAACGAGTATATCTCGGAAACTATCAAAGATAGAGAATTGGGATTTCAGATTTAGATTCCGTAGCCTTGTACGCAGCGGATTTTTGTTGCGTGAATATGTAACGCCCACTCTAACGCCCGCAAACCGCCCAAACCTGTGGCGCCCACAATTTTTATAATAGATAAAAAACTTTAACTGAAATGTATTAGTCTCGTCAATACCTATCGATTGATCCAAAAAAGCCACGCCCACTCTAACGCCCATAACGCTTAAATCTGTCTACCGCCCACATAACCGTATATTGTGATCAGGGGTAGATGGAGCATTTAAGTCTCGCTTTGCTGCTAGCATGTCTCCATTTCCCTTTTGTCCCTTTAGCTGAGCAACGGGTATCTGATAGTCGAGGTACTCTACTATAGCGTTATTCCTTGTTTTTGACAGAGTTTGCAACATTAGTTCTGAAAAATATTTTTAGTAAATTAACTAGATCAACATTATATAGAAATTTCATACTCATCATATCGTCAATTTTTTGTTCCATACTTATCAAGGTTTCCGCTGTTGTTTCCCCTGTTGTATTATCAATTATTTCGAACGTGCGATCCATTTTGTAGCTCTGTAAATGAAATCCAATTAATTCAAAATAGTACTTATAAATAAAAAAAATGTTGTGTTTTCCATTTTATAAATAAAGCCATCGGCAACGTTCTCAATAGTTACGATTATTTAAAACAGTTCAATAAGCACAGGTGCAGGTAAACAAAGGACCGTGTGTGGGTGTTGGGTGTGTATTGTTTTTTCATTAAGGAACTTACTTAAGAAGTGCAGGTAGACAATTGGCCGTTTATTAGGTATTATGGACATTTGTTTTTCCAGTAAGGTACTTAGTGAAGAAGTGCTGGTAGATTGGGTAGAAATTAAAGGGCTCAATTGAAAAAATTGCTTCGTATTGGTCGGTTACCTGTTGTAGGTTGGGTTAGGTTAGGGCGGCTGTCGGACTGTAGTTCGACACACTTAGACCTCTATGGGTCCATTGTGATACCGCATGATCTCGTTCTTTTTCCTTCTCTTCGGTCCCATAACTTATATGTTTGAACCTGTGTTTAGCTGATCAGCTGACTTCCCCCCGGAAGATTTAATAAAAGCACTTACGTTTTTAAGATTAATCCCCGACATTTCGGTAAGATCATCGATGAAGGGGTTTCCTAAGTGTTTCATTCTGAGTCTGCATAGGGCTGGGCAGAAGCAGAGAAGGTGTTCTACCGGTTCTCCTTCTTCTTCATCCCTGCAGCTTCTACAGAAGTCATTTTTTGGGGCTTTTAGCCTGCCGGCATGTGTGCCAACGAGCCAGTGGCCTGTAAGAGCTCGAATCAGCATGCCACACTCTGTGAGGCTGAGTTTGAGTAGTTTAGAGGTTTTTTATTGTTTATCGCAGACCATGTCTGGTGAGAGATACCACACTGTGGTGCGTTTTGCCCATGGGTGTTGGCTAGTTTTTTAAAATAGTTGTTTATATATAGCTTGCAAGTTGCCATGGGCATGTCGACATTCTCCTTTCCTGGGAGGAGAGGCATGATGGTGCCCTGCCTGGCCAACTCGTCCGCTATGCAGTTGCCTACGATATCCCGGTGACCCGGAACCCATATTAGGCTGATAGTAAATTGACTAGCTATCTCGTGGAGAGATCTGCAACAGTCTGCAATTGTACGGGAGTGGTCCGGGAGCCTGATTGACTTCCTGATATCTAATTGTTCGGAGTATACACCTCCGCCAGCTTGTCCTTCTAACTTGGAGCCATCTGTATAGAAGCAGATTGCGTCCGTCGTGCACGGTCGGCCCTGCTCCCATTCCTCTCTATCTGGAATCAGGGCCTCAAAGGATGTGTAACTATATTCAATGGAATTGCATAGATCCGTTATCTTCGGAATCGATTTATCAAGCTGGAGAATTTTTGCATGGCCATAAAATTGGTCTTTCCACTGCCCGGTGTACCTCAGTCGAATAGCTGCCGATTTGGCCCTTTCCATGCCTGCTAAGTCCAGGCTAGGGAGGTTCAAGATCGCATCTATTTGTAAATAGAACAAGTTCCGTTTTTGAGAGATTTACCCCAAGTCCGTTCTCTATCGTCCATTCCGATAGTATTTTAAGTTTAGCGGTCATAAGATCGCAAAGTGTTTGTGGATATTATTCATTAAAGATGATGGCGACGTCGTCTGCGTATGCCACTACCTTACAACCTCCTCCTTCCAGAAAGCAGTAGCTTATTTACTGCGATATTCCACAGGAGGGGTGATAGTACACATCCTTGCGGTGTGCCTCTTTTCACTAGTCTAGTCTGGGTTGAGGTCCATAGTGTGGCTGTGACCATTCTGCTTATCAGCAATTTATGCTCTGTGAGAGATTCTGTTATAGCAATGGGAAGCACGTTATTGAAGGCTTCCTCTATGTCCAGGAAGTATATCAGTGTGTATTCCTTGATGCTGAGTGATTTCTCGATGCTGCTTACCACCAAGTGTAGCGCCGATTCGGTTGACTTACCTTTGGTATAAGCGTGTTGTGCCTCTGATATTTGTGTCGGGGGGATAGTGGCCCTTATGTGTAGACTTATCATTCTTTCAAAGCTCTTAAGCAGGAATGATGTAAGGCTTATTGGCCTAAAATCCTTTGCTGTGGTGTGGGTGGCTTTCTCTGCCTTGGGAGTAAAAACCACCTTCGTTTCTTCGTTTTCTGGCTACCGCCAGAATGGAGTGGAAGATTTTTTTCAACCAGTTTATAGCTATTTGTCCTGCTTTTTGGAAGTGGGCCGGTGTTATCCCGTTCGGTGCCGGCGATTTGTATGGTTTGAAATTTTAAACGGACCATTTCATATTGCGGTCTGATAGGAGGAGATCTAATTTGATTCTTTCTCCGGCACATCATTCTGGAGGGTGACCTGTTTGTTGGCTCCCTGGAAAGTGAGCGTCTAAGAGCAGGTCCAAGGGCTTTCTACTGGAGTCTGACCATGATCCATTTGCGTTCTGAAGATAACCCAAAGGCGCGGCTGTCTTAGAGAGTATTTTCCAGAGCCTTGCGGCATCAGTTTTTTTTCTATAACAGAGCAGAAGGTCTGCCATGCAGTTCGTTCGGCTCTTCTAATGGCCTTTTTGTACGAGGCTAGTTCATGCTTGTAGTTCTGCCAGTTAGTCTCCTCATTTCCCACCTTTGCTCTGTTAAACAGGCATCTGCAGTTGGTTCTGAGGATTGATAGTTGTTGGGTCCACCAGGAGGGTTTTTTCCTTCCCCTTGGTTTCCCTGTAGGGCATGCAACTTTGAAGGCAGTGTTGCATGCTTCTGTGAATTTATCTACTGTTCTGTCAAGCTCCTGTGTCTGTAATGCTTTCTGGCGGTTCCATGGGGAGGATATTCGTCAGAACTTCTTTGTACCTGCGCCAGTCGGCTCGTCTGGGGCTAGCGAAACTGACCGGCAAGGGCGAATCAAGGGACAACATTGATTCTATGATTCTATGGTCTGAAAAAGAGTGCTCGTCAGAGACTGCCCAGTTTTTGACTGCGCCTACGAGTGAGTCTGATACCAATGTTAGATCTATGATCGTTTGGCAAGTTTAAGTTATGAAGGTAGGGACATTGCCCTTATTGCATAAGAATAGGTTCGAATTTACAATTTACATTTACGATGGGCGTTGGCGTCTCAGCCTATTACCAAACCTTTCCTGGGCTTTTCGCATTCCTCTGCCAGTCCCCTGACCAGCGCATCTGGGCGGTTTTCCTTCTCAAATGCCAAGTAGGCCGATAGTATTAGAGGTTTACGCCGATGGTTTCAGCAGCGGCGGCGGCGTAGAGTTCTAAATTACCCAGCGGCGGCGGCGTAGCCGTTAGAAAGAACCGGCGGCGGCGGCGGGTACGCCGCCGGTGAAATTGTCGGCGGCTGGCGGCGTAAGCATTTAATAAACTGATTTTTTTTTCCTTTTATTAATAAGTGAGTCAAGCGAAATAACAAATTAAACTAAAACTAAATAAGAGTCTTTTCTTGACTTGATAATTAATAAGTAAGTTAAGCGAAATAACAAATTAAACTGAAATTATTGACTTCATAATTAATAAGTAAGTAAAGCGAAATAACAACTTAAACTAAAATTAAAACAAAATAACAGTCTTTTCTTGATTTGACAGTTTTGAGATTCATTGTCTTTTCTTGACTTGACAGTTTTGAGATTCATTGAAATTGATTGAAATTGAAATTAGTTGTCTTAGAATATGATTGAATTTTAGCACTGAAACAATTTAAAAAATATAATTTTGAACTTGAAATAATAAATTTAATTGTTACCATGAAATGATTGTTGTTTCGTCTTCTTTTTTCTGTTCATCCAAACACAATTTGCAAAAAACCTTGTCTTCTTCGATGAACTTGTTTTCTTCTTTAGCTTGCAAGACACCAAAAAACTCCCACACTTTACTTTTACGACTTGCGTTGCGCTGTAGTTCAATTGAATACATGTTCAATGCCTTATCCATCTGTTTGTTGGGATATTTAATTCTTATACATAATTCTTAATCCAAATATAACACTGTAAAACTTACTTCGTGAAATTAATTACGCACTCAGCTGTTAAATGTTTTAGAGATGGGACACATGTAAGGAGATGGGAGATGAGACATTTAATCGATAACTGAAAGCGATTATTGTCGAAAAATTTTTTAGGATATATTAATAATAACCTTTTTTATTTATAAAATGAATAAAAATTTGTATGACGCCGAACGCCGCCGCCGCCGCCGCCGCGCCGGTTTTTACGTGACTCGGCGGCGGCGCGTCAAAAAAGCAAAAAATCGGCGGCGGCGGCGGCGTGGCTCGGCGGCGTATATGTCTAGATAGTATCCTTATAGAGCCGCTTTGCAGCTCCAGGCTTACTGCGGTGTTATCTCCGTTGCTGTAATTGCGAAGCAGAAACTTACTAAGATGCCTTTTGGCTAATATGCAGGTTCGAATTTTACCTTCCTTGGGGTCAAGCAAAAGCTTGTATTCCTTTGTTCCTAGTCCAGCAACCTTCTCTCCCACTACCCAAGGTTCCTGTACTAGGACTAGGTCGGCTCCGCCTTCGGTCAGCCGATGCAAAAGTGCAGCAGACGCTGCTTTACTGTGGTGCAGGTTTATTTGTAGAAGTCTTATTGACATCTACAGCTGCAACCTTCACCACAGTGACGGCGGCCTCCTCTGTGTCGCTGAGGTCTACGTCCTCGATAGCCGGTCCGAGGTAGAGTAGCCGTCCCCTGGCCCACCAGGTGCCTCCAACTCCTCAGGAAGCACCTGCTCGGCTGGGTTGCCGGCAGAGCTTCCCGCGGCGTTGGAGTCGCCCTTGTAGATCTTTATGTGGATTGCACTAAACCCGAAGTTCAGCACTCCTCGAGCAGTCTCGATTGGAGCAACTGACTCCTTGGTTAGGACCAACACCGCCTGGTTGACATCCCCTTCATGCCCCTCCACCTTGACGACTTGCCAATCCTTCGTGGGGAGGTGCGGGTTGCATTCTTGCAACATGAAGAGGATGTCCTCCGGCGCCTTGATCGCTGCTGGGAGCCAAATCCGAGCTCGGGGCCTACTGGGGACATGACACCAGTCTAGTGCGACAATGTTCGCCCCTTCGTAGACCTCACCGAGCTTGCTCGTCGCCTGTTTGTATAGGTCAGCCGACCGCTGACTGTCGCAGGCCACCACCTTGAAAGGTAGGACTCCACTGCCTTCCACTTGTTCCTGGGAATCCTGCCCTTCGGATTGCCCTTGTCTGGATTTTGTATCTCTTCGCTGATGGTCCGGGTAGATCGAGGGATCGCTGCCTTTTGCCTGAGCTTCATCTTGGGTGGGCTTATTCTGCCCGTAATTAGGAAGCACCTTCCTTGCCTATTCCACCTTCTTTAGCCAATCAGGCGAAGGTGTGGCAACGGTGCTCCTAGTGTGTGAGCGCAGAGTCTGGGCGGCAGTCCACCTTTCTGCGTATGTGTATTTGTTTGCTCCAGCGGGTGGCCCGAGCGCCTTGGCAGTGCCTACCGCTGCTTTAGGCGCAGAAGCGCCCGTGGCGGAACGGTTCGCGGCTGGCTTTCTGCCACCCGTCATCCCCAGTTTGGGATGCGGCCCTTTCAGGACCGTCTGGTGCGGATTTTGGAACTAGTGTTCGGCATTTCCGTGGGTTTTTGAAGAGTTTCCGTCTCTATTTTTAGTAAATTAACTAGATCAACATTATAAAGAAATTTCATACTCATCATATCGTCAATTTTTTGTTCCATACTTTTCAAGGTTTCCGCTGTTGTTTCCCCTGTTGTAATATCAATTATTCCGAACGTGCGATCCATTTTGTAGCTCTGTAAATGAAATCCAATTAATACAAAATAGTACTTATAAATAAAAAAATGTTGTGTTTTCCATTTTATAAATAAAGCCATCGGCAACGTTCTCAATAGTTACGATTATTTAAATCAGTTCAATAAGCACAGGTGCAGGTAAACAAAGGACCGTGTGTGGGTGTTGGGTGTGTATTGTTTTTTCATTAAGGAACTTACTTAAGAAGTGCAGGTAGACAATTGGCCGTTTATTAGGTATTATGGACATTTGTTTTTCCAGTAAGGTACTTAGTGAAGAAATGCTGGTAGATTGGGTAGAAATTAAAGGGCTCAATTGAAAAAAATTGCTTCGTATTGGTCGGTTACCTGTTTATTCCCCTATATAATCCTGTAATTCCGCACACATTAATCAGTTGTGATATACCAATCATTGAGTGAAAAAAAGATGAAGTGAATTATTTAAAATGAGTAACTTTTCGAAGAGAACCCTAAACAGCAAGGCGCAAAGGAGGCAGGTGGAATTAGCTCGGTCTATAAATTCTGCAGATCCACCAAATATATAACATAATTTTGAAGTTGAAGACGAGGATTTTAGTTGTGAAACCCCAGACCCCAGATCTCTGAAAAGATAATTTAATTTGCTAAATACTCTTCATACAGTAAAATTGTCTGAATATAATAGATTTAGAGTTATGATAAAAAGTTATTTTTTAAAACCACTTTTTGACTATTTTCTCAAAATTGAGTCGAACGATTTATTTTTTAATTTTAAATCATATAGCCCTTGAAATTTGTGAGGATGCGTGAAACACACCCTCCACATTTCGCCACTTTTATTCTTTCCGCCACGAAGGCATACAATTGGATATTACGGCACGACGGCCATTTATTTATAAGTTATAAGCATAAGTTAGCCATAAGTCGTTACGCCACGAAGGCAATTTATTTAAGTTCAAACTAGAAGCTAAGCTTATCAGATTTAAATATCGCGCGCACCAGGGCTGGAAAACCACCCAGTGTTGGTCAACCGAGGGCCAACAGCTGATAGTGCCGATAGCGATAGGCGGAGGATCGATAAGAAACTGTGTTGGGAAACGAAAAAACCCGGAAAACCGAGCTCACATGCGGCCGCAAGGGCGGAAGCTCGCTCTCATTCCCGAATGGCAGAAAAGGCGACCAGACCTAGGAGCGGACTTTAACCCGGAGTGGCACAGCGGCACGAGCGTCGGCACGCCGGATCCAAGGAGTAAGTGGAACACAGACAATAGAGATCAGACTGAGTGCGAGTAGGGGACTAGGAAAATAACTTGTGAAACTAGCGAATAATAAAGATAAAAGAGAATGAAGAAGTATGTGTCCGCGTGAATTTGTACATTTTTCGGGAACCCACGTGCAGTGATTTGTGCCGGTCGGGAATCTTGTTGCATTAGAGAAGCTTGCTCGGTGCAAACGACCACCCGATCGCCCACAAGGAGCATAGGAAAGGATCGCCTCTGGCCACCCTCTCCTGGGAACCCCGCCCCAAATACGGTTTAGGTAGTCGCGAGCCACGTGCAGTGATCTGTGCCGGTCGGGAATCGTGTTGAGCCAGAGACGACTACTCAGTGCAAACGACCACTCGATCGACCACAGGAAGCACAGGGAAGGGTCGCCTCCGGCCATCCTCCCCTCGGATCCCTACCCCCTACCCCAGTAGCTTGTGAGTCGCACATCCAGGGGGAACGGCCACGCCGTTCAGCTTTGTTGGTATTTTTTCTATCCGGGATCGGCCCCGCCGTTCGGTTTTGTTGGTATTTTCTCAGGGATCGGCCACGCTGCTCGTTTCGCTAGTATTTTCGCCGGGCGCAGCCCCGCCCTCCACTATACCTTTCGGGTGCCGTGTTGCGCTAGAGCCGCTTACTCGGTGCAACGCGGATACTCTGGCCTCTTTTCCCCGCAAATCCCCGCGGCAACTCCCCGTCCAGTTTCGTTCCTATATTTTTCTACAAATTTAACTGTAGAGGACCCTGGCTGGACTGAGTTTTATCCCAGCCCATGAAAAAGGTCTTTACAGTTTGGCGCCCGAACAGGGACTAATAAGGACGACTAGATATCCTTCAGGAGAGTTGGGTTTTTACCACCAACCGCATGGCCTAAAGACCCATGTCCAGTAGACGAGATTTAGAGAAAGATAGGAGACCGCAGGAATAGTTAGAGTAGGGGATCCCGTAACGCTGCGCCCGCCAACGCCAACCCACTCCCGGAGCGCCACGTAGCCAAGTGGCCTCCCACGAAGCCGTCAAGCGCATACCGCGCGCCGAGCAGCGCCCACAGAGCGGCCCAGCAGCGCCCAACGAGCGCCCAGCGAGCGGCGTCAGTGCACCACCAGCGGCACCCACGTGTTTATCAGGAGCGCCCAACGATCATCGCCGCCGCTCACCAGCCGCGCTCACCGAGCGCCATCAGGAGCGCCAATCAGCCGCGCCCACAGAGCGCAAAACCGTGCCATCAACAGTACCAACGGCACCCACAGCAGTGTCAACCGAGCTCCATCAGGAGCGCCAGCCTCAGCAGCGCCCACCGAGCGGCTTCCGCGCCCTCAGTAGCGTTCAGCGCCCATCAGCAGCGCCCATCGAGCGGCGTTAGTGCCCAACAGGCGCCCTCAGCAGCGCCAACCGAGCGCCAATCACCGCGCCCACAGCAGCGCCCAGCCGCGCCCTCAGCAGCGCCAACCGCGCCGGATACGTGGTCACTAGCCACGCTACGAGCGCCACCAGGAGCGCGCAACGAGCGGCCACCGCGCCCTCAGCAACGTCCACCGCGCCGCCAGCAGCGCCGTCCACGGGGCAACGGGAGCGCCAGCCGCAACCACATCGGTCAGCCACTGCCGCACGTCAGCAGTACCTGCCGTGCGCCCCTGGTAGCGCCCAGCGCCCAGTCACGCCACTAGGAGCGCTCACTGAGTGATCCCCAGCAGAGCCATCGGCAGCGCCACCGCGCGTATGCCCAGTGACTCGGGAAAGAAAACGTCAGAGGACGCAGACGAACTACGACCACGATTGGCATCCTTTATCGGAGGAGGAGACCACAGCCCGGCTCTACGAGAGCGCTTTGCCGCATTGGAGGCAATATACCCGGAAGCACCCACCCCGAGGACGTCCACCAGTCGGGCCACCTCATCGATGCCCGGAATCGAGGATCACACGTTTTCCGTGCCCTGCTTAGGGAACCTACGGAAAAGCCCTGGACGGGAGATACCGGCCGCCAACCCAGCCGCCCTGGAAAGTGAGCGTCTAAGAGCAGGTCCAAGGGCTTTCTACTGGAGTCTGACCATGATCCATTTGCGTTCTGAAGATAACCCAAAGGCGCGGCTGTCTTAGAGAGTATTTTCCAGAGCCTTGCGGCATCAGTTTTTTTTCTATAACAGAGCAGAAGGTCTGCCATGCAGTTCGTTCGGCTCTTCTAATGGCCTTTTTGTACGAGGCTAGTTCATGCTTGTAGTTCTGCCAGTTAGTCTCCTCATTTCCCACCTTTGCTCTGTTAAACAGGCATCTGCAGTTGGTTCTGAGGATTGATAGTTGTTGGGTCCACCAGGGGGGTTTTTTCCTTCCCCTTGGTTTCCCTGTAGGGCATGCAACTTTGAAGGCAGTGTTGCATGCTTCTGTGAATTTATCTACTGTTCTGTCAAGCTCCTGTGTCTGTAATGCTTTCTGGCGGTTCCATGGGGAGGATATTCGTCAGAACTTCTTTGTACCTGCGCCAGTCGGCTCGTCTGGGGCTAGCGAAACTGACCGGCAAGGGCGAATCAAGGGACAACATTGATTCTATGATTCTATGGTCTGAAAAAGAGTGCTCGTCAGAGACTGCCCAGTTTTTGACTGCGCCTACGAGTGAGTCTGATACCAATGTTAGATCTATGATCGTTTGGCAAGTTTAAGTTATGAAGGTAGGGACATTGCCCTTATTGCATAAGAATAGGTTCGAATTTACAATTTACATTTACGATGGGCGTTGGCGTCTCAGCCTATTACCAAACCTTTCCTGGGCTTTTCGCATTCCTCTGCCAGTCCCCTGACCAGCGCATCTGGGCGGTTTTCCTTCTCAAATGCCAAGTAGGCCGATAGTATTAGAGGTTTACGCCGATGGTTTCAGCAGCGACGGCGGCGTAGAGTTCTAAATTACCCAGCGGCGGCGGCGTAGCCGTTAGAAAGAACCGGCGGCGGCGGCGGGTACGCCGCCGGTGAAATTGTCGGCGGCTGGCGGCGTAAGCATTTAATAAACTGATTTTTTTTTCCTTTTATTAATAAGTGAGTCAAGCGAAATAACAAATTAAACTAAAACTAAATAAGAGTCTTTTCTTGACTTGATAATTAATAAGTAAGTTAAGCGAAATAACAAATTAAACTGAAATTATTGACTTCATAATTAATAAGTAAGTAAAGCGAAATAACAACTTAAACTAAAATTAAAACAAAATAACAGTCTTTTCTTGATTTGACAGTTTTGAGATTCATTGAAATTGATTGAAATTGAAATTCATTGTCTTAGAATATGATTGAATTTTAGCACTGAAACAATTTAAAAAATATAATTTTGAACTTGAAATAATAAATTTAATTGTTACCATGAAATGATTGTTGTTTCGTCTTCTTTTTTCTGTTCATCCAAACACAATTTGCAAAAAACCTTGTCTTCTTCGATGAACTTGTTTTCTTCTTTAAGCCTAGTACTCACATCGACGAAAACCGCGAGCTAACCATAGGAGTGAGCGAGAGGCAAAAAGGCGGCTAAAGGTTTTCGTCGGGTCTGTTTTTCAGCGCGGTACTCAGATGAGCTAAGGAAATACCAGAAAAAATACCAGATTTCGCGAGTGAATTATCGATGAACGCCGTTAGCCGCGGCCCAAAGAATAAGAAATTTAATCTTTGGCGGTGTTCGTGCAGAAGCGGTGGGGAATTTAAAAATTAAAAATGGAAGAAAAACCCCAAAAACGGTTAAAGAAGGTCAGTGCAGATGAAAAAGGACGCCTAATCCAAGCTGTTGCGCATTATTGTGGGATTTGACCGACAGGATGCAATACCACAACGGGGGCAAATCCGCAGAATAGTTGAAGTGCTGGAGGAGATCCACTAGAGAATCCCAGTGGGAAGGAACATGCCGAGTGGGACTTCGCTCTCTACATGGACATCCTGCTGGGCGTGTCCTGGCAAGGAAAGTAAGATCTATCCAAAATAATTTGGTTGCGTTTTACTAATAGAAGTATCTTTTCAGCAGAACTACCAGTAACATGATCTCCGAAGACCTCTCCATTAGGACTCCGTACACCATAACCACCATCTACTTGGCAGCTTAAGCGGAGCTGGAGGACGCGCTGCCTTCTACAGGGAGGAGGAAAATAGGGCGCCCGCTAAGGAACAGTTGGAGAAGCCATGTCCAGCCACTGCCAGGATGCTGGGCGACTTCCTGCAGCCTCAGCGGATCAACCCTGTTCCCAATCCGGCTCCCATTTCCTCAAGGTCCAATATGCCTATTGGGACTCGGAGCTGGACTGCGGTGGCGCGGGAAAGATGGCGAAGCATCCGTGGGGCGAAAAGGAAGCTTTAAACAACTATTTTACATAAATAAAAACATTCGTTGAACATTCCATCTATTTTTAATTTAATTTCTTTGTGTACCAGCAGACTCCTCCTTTTTAAATTTCTCCAATTGTTTTGTTTTCCGTTTGGCAACAAACCCAGCTGCTTGTCAGTAAGACCATGCTACATGCATTGCGGGTGAACTTTGAAAACTTCGGTCACACTACAAAGAATAAGATTTTTCGACTAGTGAAACTCTTAGCCGATC
Organism: Drosophila subpulchrella; assembly: GCF_014743375.2. Lineage (NCBI taxonomy): Eukaryota > Metazoa > Arthropoda > Insecta > Diptera > Drosophilidae > Drosophila > Drosophila subpulchrella. The sequence goes on along the minus strand of NW_023665448.1, from coordinate 175,353 downwards.
TGAGTACTAGGCTTTAGCTTGCAAGACACCAAAAAACTCCCACACTTTACTTTTACGACTTGCGTTGCGCTGTAGTTCAATTGAATACATGTTCAATGCCTTATCCATCTGTTTGTTGGGATATTTAATTCTTATACATAATTCTTAATCCAAATATAACACTGTAAAACTTACTTCGTGAAATTAATTACGCACTCAGCTGTTAAATGTTTTAGAGATGGGACACATGTAAGGAGATGGGAGATGAGACATTTAATCGATAACTGAAAGCGATTATTGTCGAAAAATTTTGTAGGATATATTAATAATAACCTTTTTTATTTATAAAATGAATAAAAATTTGTATGACGCCGAACGCCGCCGCCGCCGCCGCCGCGCCGGTTTTTACGTGACTCGGCGGCGGCGCGTCAAAAAAGCAAAAAATCGGCGGCGGCGGCGGCGTGGCTCGGCGGCGTATATGTCTAGATAGTATCCTTATAGAGCCGCTTTGCAGCTCCAGGCTTACTGCGGTGTTATCTCCGTTGCTGTAATTGCGAAGCAGAAACTTACTAAGATGCCTTTTGGCTAATATGCAGGTTCGAATTTTACCTTCTTTGGGGTCAAGCAAAAGCTTGTATTCCTTTGTTCCTAGTCCAGCAACCTTCTCTCCCACTACCCAAGGTTCCTGTACTGGGACTAGGTCGGCTCCGCCTTCGGTCAGCCGATGCAAAAGTGCAGCAGACGCTGCTTTACTGTGGTGCAGGTTTATTTGTAGAAGTCTTATTGACATCTACAGCTGCAACCTTCACCACAGTGACGGCGGCCTCCTCTGTGTCGCTGAGGTCTACGTCCTCGATAGCCGGTCCGAGGTAGAGTAGCCGTCCCCTGGCCCACCAGGTGCCTCCAACTCCTCAGGAAGCACCTGCTCGGCTGGGTTGCCGGCAGAGCTTCCCGCGGCGTTGGAGTCGCCCTTGTAGATCTTTATGTGGATTGCACTAAACCCGAAGTTCAGCACTCCTCGAGCAGTCTCGATTGGAGCAACTGACTCCTTGGTTAGGACCAACACCGCCTGGTTGACATCCCCTTCATGCCCCTCCACCTTGACGACTTGCCAATCCTTCGTGGGGAGGTGCGGGTTGCATTCTTGCAACATGAAGAGGATGTCCTCCGGCGCCTTGATCGCTGCTGGGAGCCAAATCCTAGCTCGGGGCCTACTGGGGACATGACACCAGTCTAGTGCGACAATGTTCGCCCCTTCGTAGACCTCACCGAGCTTGCTCGTCGCCTGTTTGTATAGGTCAGCCGACCGCTGACTGTCGCAGGCCACCACCTTGAAAGGTAGGACTCCACTGCCTTCCACTTGTTCCTGGGAATCCTGCCCTTCGGATTGCCCTTGTCTGGATTTTGTATCTCTTCGCTGATGGTCCGGGTAGATCGAGGGATCGCTGCCTTTTGCCTGAGCTTCATCTTGGGTGGGCTTATTCTGCCCGTAATTAGGAAGCACCTTCCTTGCCTATTCCACCTTCTTTAGCCAATCAGGCGAAGGTGTGGCAACGGTGCTCCTAGTGTGTGAGCGCAGAGTCTGGGCGGCAGTCCACCTTTCTGCGTATGTGTATTTGTTTGCTCCAGCGGGTGGCCCGAGCGCCTTGGCAGTGCCTACCGCTGCTTTAGGCGCAGAAGCGCCCGTGGCGGAACGGTTCGCGGCTGGCTTTCTGCCACCCGTCATCCCCAGTTTGGGATGCGGCCCTTTCAGGACCGTCTGGTGCGGATTTTGGAACTAGTGTTCGGCATTTCCGTGGGTTTTTGAAGAGTTTCCGTCTCTATTTTTAGTAAATTAACTAGATCAACATTATAAAGAAATTTCATACTCATCATATCGTCAATTTTTTGTTCCATACTTTTCAAGGTTTCCGCTGTTGTTTCCCCTGTTGTAATATCAATTATTTCGAACGTGCGATCCATTTTGTAGCTCTGTAAATGAAATCCAATTAATACAAAATAGTACTTATAAATAAAAAAATGTTGTGTTTTCCATTTTATAAATAAAGCCATCGGCAACGTTCTCAATAGTTACGATTATTTAAATCAGTTCAATAAGCACAGGTGCAGGTAAACAAAGGACCGTGTGTGGGTGTTGGGTGTGTATTGTTTTTTCATTAAGGAACTTACTTAAGAAGTGCAGGTAGACAATTGGCCGTTTATTAGGTATTATGGACATTTGTTTTTCCAGTAAGGTACTTAGTGAAGAAATGCTGGTAGATTGGGTAGAAATTAAAGGGCTCAATTGAAAAAAATTGCTTCGTATTGGTCGGTTACCTGTTTATTCCCCTATATAATCCTGTAATTCCGCACACATTAATCAGTTGTGATATACCAATCATTGAGTGAAAAAAAGATGAAGTGAATTATTTAAAATGAGTAACTTTTCGAAGAGAACCCTAAACAGCAAGGCGCAAAGGAGGCAGGTGGAATTAGCTCGGTCTATAAATTCTGCAGATCCACCAAATATATAACATAATTTTGAAGTTGAAGACGAGGATTTTAGTTGTGAAACCCCAGACCCCAGATCTCTGAAAAGATAATTTAATTTGCTAAATACTCTTCATACAGTAAAATTGTCTGAATATAATAGATTTAGAGTTATGATAAAAAGTTATTTTTTAAAACCACTTTTTGACTATTTTCTCAAAATTGAGTCGAACGATTTATTTTTTAATTTTAAATCATATAGCCCTTGAAATTTGTGAGGATGCGTGAAACACACCCTCCACATTTCGCCACTTTTATTCTTTCCGCCACGAAGGCATACTATTGGATATTACGGCACGACGGCCATTTATTTATAAGTTATAAGCATAAGTTAGCCATAAGTCGTTACGCCACGAAGGCAATTTATTTAAGTTCAAACTAGAAGCTAAGCTTATCAGATTTAAATATCGCGCGCACCAGGGCTGGAAAACCACCCAGTGTTGGTCAACCGAGGGCCAACAGCTGATAGTGCCGATAGCGATAGGCGGAGGATCGATAAGAAACTGTGTTGGGAAACGAAAAAACCCGGAAAACCGAGCTCACATGCGGCCGCAAGGGCGGAAGCTCGCTCTCATTCCCGAATGGCAGAAAAGGCGACCAGCGGACTTCAACCCGGAGTGGCACAGCGGCACGAGCGTCGGCACGCCGGATCCAAGGAGTAAGTGGAACACAGACAATAGAGATCAGACTGAGTGCGAGTAGGGGACTAGGAAAATAACTTGTGAAACTAGCGAATAATAAAGATAAAAGAGAATGAAGAAGTATGTGTCCGCGTGAATTTGTACATTTTTCGGGAACCCACGTGCAGTGATTTGTGCCGGTCGGGAATCTTGTTGCATTAGAGAAGCTTGCTCGGTGCAAACGACCACCCGATCGCCCACAAGGAGCATAGGAAAGGATCGCCTCTGGCCACCCTCTCCTGGGAACCCCGCCCCAAATACGGTTTAGGTAGTCGCGAGCCACGTGCAGTGATCTGTGCCGGTCGGGAATCGTGTTGAGCCAGAGACGACTACTCAGTGCAAACGACCACTCGATCGACCACAGGAAGCACAGGGAAGGGTCGCCTCCGGCCATCCTCCCCTCGGATCCCTACCCCCTACCCCATTAGCTTGTGAGTCGCACATCCAGGGGGAACGGCCACGCCGTTCAGCTTTGTTGGTATTTTTTCTATCCGGGATCGGCCCCGCCGTTCGGTTTTGTTGGTATTTTCTCAGGGATCGGCCACGCTGCTCGTTTCGCTAGTATTTTCGCCGGGAGCAGCCCCGCCCTCCACTATACCTTTCGGGTGCCGTGTTGCGCTAGAGCCGCTTACTCGGTGCAACGCGGATACTCTGGCCTCTTTTCCCCGCAAATCCCCGCGGCAACTCCCCGTCCAGTTTCGTTCCTATATTTTTCTACAAATTTAACTGTAGAGGACCCTGGCTGGACCGAGTTTTATCCCAGCCCATGAAAAAGGTCTTTACAGTTTGGCGCCCGAACAGGGACTAATAAGGACGACTAGATATCCTTCAGGAGAGTTGGGTTTTTACCACCAACCGCATGGCCTAAAGACCCATGTCCAGTAGACGAGATTTAGAGAAAGATAGGAGACCGCAGGAATAGTTAGAGTAGGGGATCCCGTAACGCTGCGCCCGCCAACGCCAACCCACTCCCGGAGCGCCACGTAGCCAAGTGGCCTCCCACGAAGCCGTCAAGCGCATACCGCGCCCCGAGCAGCGCCCACAGAGCGGCCCAGCAGCGCCCAACGAGCGCCCAGCGAGCGGCGTCAGTGCACCACCAGCGGCACCCACGTGTTTATCAGGAGCGCCCAACGATCATCGCCGCCGCTCACCAGCCGCGCTCACCGAGCGCCATCAGGAGCGCCAATCAGCCGCGCCCACAGAGCGCAAAACCGTGCCATCAACAGTACCAACGGCACCCACAGCAGTGTCAACCGAGCTCCATCAGGAGCGCCAGCCTCAGCAGCGCCCACCGAGCGGCTTCCGCGCCCTCAGTAGCGTTCAGCGCCCATCAGCAGCGCCCATCGAGCGGCGTTAGTGCCCAACAGGCGCCCTCAGCAGCGCCAACCGAGCGCCAATCACCGCGCCCACAGCAGCGCCCAGCCGCGCCCTCAGCAGCGCCAACCGCGCCGGATACGTGGTCACTAGCCACGCTACGAGCGCCACCAGGAGCGCGCAACGAGCGGCCACCGCGCCCTCAGCAACGTCCACCGCGCCGCCAGCAGCGCCGTCCACGGGGCAACGGGAGCGCCAGCCGCAACCACATCGGTCAGCCACTGCCGCACGTCAGCAGTACCTGCCGTGCGCCCCTGGTAGCGCCCAGCGCCCAGTCACGCCACTAGGAGCGCTCACTGAGTGATCCCCAGCAGAGCCATCGGCAGCGCCACCGCGCGTATGCCCAGTGACTCGGGAAAGAAAACGTCAGAGGACGCAGACGAACTACGACCACGATTGGCATCCTTTATCGGAGGAGGAGACCACAGCCCGGCTCTACGAGAGCGCTTTGCCGCATTGGAGGCAATATACCCGGAAGCACCCACCCCGAGGACGTCCACCAGTCGGGCCACCTCATCGATGCCCGGAATCGAGAATCACACGTTTTCCGTGCCCTGCTTAGGGAACCTACGGAAAAGCCCTGGACGGGAGATACCGGCCGCCAACCCAGCCGCCCATCTTCCGCACAGCCCCATATCCTCGGCCGTGTTCGCCGAGTAACTGCGAGGATGGGGCGTACTTTTTGACGGACAGTCAGACCCCGTTCATTTTATAGAACGCATCGAGGAAGGTGCCACTGCCTACAATGTGAGAACGAGTGACATACCGAGGGCCGTCATTGGACTTTTCTCAGGCCGCGCCGAAGGCTGGTACCGGGCATACCAAATGCACACCGAGCCATGGGAAACTTTCCGGAGTTTTTCTTGCCTCCGCGGTACTACCAGAGCCTAGAAGATGCCATCCGGACCAGGCAACAACAAGTGGGCGAGCTCTTCAAAATATACGTAGTGGAATTACGCCTGATGATGCAACGCGCCAAGTACTCACTAGACCAGGAGCTCGAGCGGATCTACGAGAATTTGATGCCGGAGTACCAGCTTTTCATACGGCGACTTGAGTTCTCCTCACTAGAGGGGCTTACCCAACTGGCAACTGCGTTCGAAAGCGCACGGGATCGAGACCCCGTTCGACATGCAGCCCTAATTCCAACCGCAAGCTGGAATTCCGGCAGGGAGAGCAGCGGAAGACCCACACCTCGACCCCGGAACTTTCCCGCTCCAACGCCCACTGGACCCAGGAGGCCGGCGATATCCAACGGGATGATCGCCCAGGAAACGGAACCACCGGTTGACATCGGCCGAGCTTGTCACCGCTGCGGAGAAATCGGACACTTCACACGAGAATGCCGAAACCCACCGCTGATGTACTGCTGGGACTGTGGGAAACGAAGCATCCGTACCATCGACTGCTGCCGCCGGACGGAAAACGGCCAGGGTCGCCGCCCACGTCGGGAGCCCGCGGTGACCCACTCGGTGCTCCCCCATCACTAGATTCCCCACTCCGCCTGGCGGGGGGGCGGATTGTTGCCAATGTTACAATCGAGGGACAACCTTTCTCGGCAACAATTGACACAGGAGCCTCGCGAAGCTTTGTCAGCGAAGCGATCGCCAAGCGCCTAGACTCAGGAAGAAACAGCAGAGAAGTCCGCTCCCGCATCTCTCTGGCGGATGGATCCCAGAAAGAGGTGACCAAGGCCCTCCAGGCGCAAGTCGGCTTAAACGACCGACCGATCGGGCTGACGCTACTAGTCCTGCCAACGATCCTGGATGAAGTGATTTTGGGCATCGACTTTCTCTGCGCCATCAGCGCAACTCTAATCTGCGGGCAAGTCTGCTTGCAACTAGCCCCACCTGCCACCCGGAAGGTAAAACCAACCCCAGATACGCGGGCGACTCCTACGGCCGCAACCGCGCAATCCCCAAGCACACCCGGTACGCCGCAATCATCGCAAGGCACCGAGGGGGGGACCAAAAAAGTTCCAAAGCCTGCTCCGAGGACTCACATAAAGCCAAACGCGCCAGTGCGGAAGACAAGTCCTGACCCCTCGGGACCCCCGTTGTCAAGGAACCCGTCAGGCGACACCGCGGGAACCTGCATCACCACGGAGAACAGGTACGGCCTACAGCCGCAGGCGGACGCCGCCACGGCAAAGGAGAAGAACCCGTTTCGACGCCCCTCCACGAGCGCCATGTTGGCCACCACAACGGTGGAAACTCACACGCGCAAACCAGCCACCTCACCTGGGCCTCGGGAACCACAACGGAAAATTGGTGTATATCAGCTGCCAGCCCAGTCGGACGCAGCCAGCGCACGGAAGCACATCCCGTTCCGGAGCCACTGTCCCCACGGACACCTGGCCACTGTAGCGGAGGACCCAACCAGGCTACAGGTGACCGAAGAACCTCACACCGAGGAAACCGCCCACTTTCTGCAGGGGGAGCTACAGCTTTTCGACGAGCTAAGCGGGCCAACGGAGATCGCCGAGCATACCATCACTCTCCGGGATAATAAGCCACTATAGCAGCGGTATTATCCAAATAACCCTGCCATGCAGAGCATAATCAATCAGCAGTTGGACGAGCTATTACGAGACGACCGAATCGAGCCCTCCCGTAGCCCGCACAGTGCCCCGCTGGTGCTCGTGCGGAAGAGGACAGGGGATATGCGGATGTGCGTCGACTATCGACAACTCAACGCACATTCCATACCCGATGCGTACCTACTCCCACGAATCAACCACATATTGGAGCGGCTACGGAACGCCCGGTTCATCTCAACGCTGGATCTTAAGAATGGATACTGGCAGATCCCTATGGCGGAAGGAAACCCCGAATGCACGGCTTTCACCGTCCCTGGGCGTGGACTCTTCCACTAGAAAGTCATGCCCTTTGGACTGCATTCTGCCCCAGCAACGTTCCAGCGAGCCCTCGACAGCGTCATCGGGCCGGATATGGAACCCCACGCCTTCGCCTACTTGGATGACATCATCGTCATCGGGGCGACGTGGGAGGAACATGCCAGGAATCTCAGGGAAGTCTTCCGACGACTGCGGGAAGCAAAGTTTCGGCAGAATCAAGGCAAGTGCAAGTTTTTCCAGAAAAAGCTGGTATACTTAGGCCACTTGATCAGCGAAGAAGGCATCAGGACGGACCGAGATAAGATAGCTGCTATCCAGGGACTACGCCCGCCAACCAACGTCAAGGAACTCCGTCGCCATTTGGGCATCGCATCTTGGTATCGACGCTTCGTCCAGGATTTCGCCTCCATCGTTCAGCCCATGTCCCGACTCCTCAGGAAGGGGGTCAAGTGGAGCTGGGAGGAGCCCCAACAGCAGGCATTCGAGACACTCAAAGCCAGACTAACGGCCGCACCGGTACTGGCCTGCCCAAATTTTGAATACAAGTTCCAGCTTCAGACGGATGCAAGTGATGCAGGACTTGGAGCAGTCCTCACTCAGAGCATCGATGGAGAGGAAAAGGTCATCGCCTACGTAAGTCGACGCGTCGAGCGAGCCGAGGAAAACTACTCCACTACCGAAAAGGAGTGCCTCGCCATAGTTTGGGCCACGCGGAAGCTACGCTGCTACTTGGAGGACTACCAGTTTGACGTGATTACGGATCACCTCGCTCTCAAGTGGTTGAACTCGATTGACAGCTCTGGAGCTGCAACAATACCAGTTTACCGTCCTCTATCGGAAGGACAAATACAACGTTGTCGCCGACGCCCTCTCCCGACAACCCCTAGGGATGCTTCAGCTGCTCGCGGAACACGGAACTCAGTGCAAATGGATCCGGAGGATGCAAGAAGAAGTCCAGAGGCGCCCCGAAAAGTTTCCGGATTACACTCTGGATCACGGACAGCTGTATCGACACATCGGACACACCTCAGACGTGGGAAACAGCAACCCATGGAAGCTTTGCGTGCCTCGGGAGCAGAGACAACGAGTGCTGGAGGAATGCCACGACCACCCTTCTGCTGGTCACCTGGGTATCCGGAAGACTCGCAGACGGATTGCCCAACGATATTTCTGGCCGGGATTACATCGAGGCGTTGTGCGGTACGTCACCAGCTGCTTGGTTTGCCAACAATACAAGGTGAGTCGCAAACCGGCGGGCAAAATGCTCACCCGCCATCCCACGGAGCCATTCGCGCTCGTCGGAGCCGACTTCGTTGGACCTCTCCCTCGGACCCGACGAGGGAATACCATGCTGCTCGTATTTATAGATGTCTTTTCCAAATGGGTCGAGATCATCCCCCTAAAGAAGGCCACAGCCGCCCAACTGGAGTTTAGATTTCGGGAAAGGATAATATCCCGCTTTGGAGCACCCAGGACTTTGATCTGCGACAACGGCACGGAGTTCACCAGCCGCGGTTTTAAGACATTCTGTCGCACTAACGGCATCAAACTGAAATACACAGCTCCCTATTCCCCGCAGCAGAACCCCACCGAACGGGCAAACCGGACCATCAAGACAATGATAGCCCAGTACGTGGACCAGGATCACAGGACATGGGATCAGCTACTGCCAGAGATCTCGCTGGCCATAAACACGAGCATCTCAGATAGCACCGGTTTCAGCCCCGCCTATCTGGTGCAGGGTAGGGAACCCAGATTGCCAGGAGCCCTCTTTGATGTGGTCACGCCTGGTCTACACTCGTCGCCGTTGGACCCCACTGAGCGAGCTAAACGACTTCAGGAAGCTTTCCGCACTGCGCTGGAAACCAACCAGATGGCTTCTCAGGAACAAGGCCGCCACTACAATTTGCGACGTCGCGAGTGAAGACCCCAGCTCGGATCACAGGTTATGGTCCGCCTTCACCACCTGTCAAAGGCCAGCGAAGGCTTTAACGCGAAGCTTGCTCCTAAGTACTCGGGGCCATTTAAGGTGCTGAAGTTCCTCTCCCCGAATATCGTCAGGATACAACATATGGAAAACAGGAAGAGGCGAACAGCAGGAGTAGGCGACCTGAAGGAGTACCACCAACGCAGCGACCAACTAGGGGACCCGGAAGAAGCCACCGGAGAGAGCGCGTGCCCAACATAAGGGAGTCGACGAATGTACCCAAAGCATCGTAGTAATAACTTTAGTAGAAAACTAGGTTAAGCTGAGAGTTGTACCCACTAGATAAGTCGATCCTCGCACTCAGCCAGGGCAAGTAAGGAACGTAGGCCTAGGCTAATTTTCTAGCAATTTACAGATCGGAACTGCAACAACAGGATGGAGCCCTTCTACCCAAACTTCGTCGCAGGGGTCTACCAACCGGTCGACCACCATGACTCGGACATGGATACCAACGACGGCGCACCCCCCAGCCGGGACTAGGTCCTGTCAGACCGGAGCCCCACACCACCCAGCTTCAGCCCAATCCTCAGCCTCCAGTCACGCGAAGCTCGTAACGGCGACTCCATCTCCACCGTGCCGTGGTCGCCGGACGCAAGCATCGCAGTTAGCGGCGAGCCACCTGCGGCGTTTGCAGCTGGAGCATCGGGGGACGAGCAAGGAACCGGACCTGCAATTATTCCTCAGCGGGGAAGAGGAGGAGGAGGTCCTGCAAGCCCTCCGGGAGTGTCCGGACGCTGGACAAGTCATGGAGGAGGCCCAGTGGATCGTCGCCCCAGTCGGCTGGAGGGTAGACACCCACCAGAGACGACTGCCTACAGCCCTAGTCGCATCCATCCAGGAGCAGGATCGACGGAGGGTGCGCTACCTGCGCCAGATCGAGGGTCATCGGTTCCGAGTCACCATCACCGCCGGGCGGGAGGTGATCGTTTCCCTCCACCATAATCACGCCGAAGAAAGGGGGGGGGGGGGGGGGGGGGGGTGTGAGGATGCGTGAAACTCACCCTCCACATTTCGCCACTTTTATTCTTTCCGCCACGAAGGCATACAATTGGATATTACGGCACGACGGCCATTTATTTATAAGTTATAAGCATAAGTTAGCCATAAGTCGTTACGCCACGAAGGCAATTTATTTAAGTTCAAACTAGAAGCTAAGCTTATCAGATTTAAATATCGCGCGCACCAGGGCTGGAAAACCACCCAGTGTTGGTCAACCGAGGGCCAACAGCTGATAGTGCCGATAGCGATAGGCGGAGGATCGATAAGAAACTGTGTTGGGAAACGAAAAAACCCGGAAAACCGAGCTCACATGCGGCCGCAAGGGCGGAAGCTCGCTCTCATTCCCGAATGGCAGAAAAGGCGACCAGCGGACTTCAACCCGGAGTGGCACAGCGGCACGAGCGTTGGCACGCCGGATCCAAGGAGTAAGTGGGACACAGACAATAGAGATCAGACTGAGTGCGAGTAGGGGACTAGGAAAATAACTTGTGAAACTAGCGAATAATAAAGATAAAAGAGAATGAAGAAAAATGTGTCCGCGTGAATTTGTGCATATTTCGGGAACCCACGTGCAGTGATTTGTGCCGGTCGGGAATCGTGTTGCATTAGAGAAGCTTGCTCGGTGCAAACGACCACCCGATCGCCCACAAGGAGCATAGGAAAGGATCGCCTCTGGCCACCCTCTCATGGGAACCCCGCCCCAAATACGGTTTAGGTAGTCGCGAGCCACGTGCAGTGATCTGTGCCGGTCGGGAATCGTGTTGCGCCAGAGACGATTACTCAGTGCAAACGACCACTCGATCGACCACAGGGAGCACAGGGAAGGGTCGCCTCCGGCCATCCTCCCCTCGGATCCCTACCCCCTACCCCAGTAGCTTGTGAGTCGCACATCCAGGGGGAACGGCCACGCCGTTCAGCTTTGTTGGTATTTTTTCTATCCGGGATCGGCCCCGCCGTTCGGTTTTGTTGGTATTTTCTCAGGGATCGGCCACGCTGCTCGTTTCGCTAGTATTTTCGCCGGGAGCAGCCCCGCCCTCCACTATACCTTTCGGGTGCCGTGTTGCGCTAGAGCCGCTTACTCGGTGCAACGCGGATACTCTGGCCTCTTTTCCCCGCAAATCCCCGCGGCAACTCCCCGTCCAGTTTCGTTCCTATATTTTTCTACAAATTTAACTGTAGAGGACCCTGGCCGGACTGAGTTTTATCCCAGCCCATGAAAAAGGTCTTTACAAATTCCTCAACTTTTAATATATAACAATTTTTGCCCTAAAAATTACCGTTTGGAATATATTAAGCGATAAGAAGTGCAACTCGTTTCAGCGTTATTCATTCGAGTTAACTAGGAAAAAAACAATTTGATGAAAAAAATTCTTATTAGATTTTTTCAAACGGAAAATCTGTTATGGTTTTAGGGTCCTTTACTTGCAAGAAGCTAATCGAAATAGGAAACTTGATCTATTTGTTCTACCACTTTGGAAAAACCCGCTAGTTCGGCGGGAAATGTAAGAAACGACAGATTTCTCTTGGAATCTGAAACTATACAGCCCTTGAGATTCCAAACTTGTGCTATTAAAATAGGTAATTGAAGCGACTAAACTTGTTGTGCCTAATTTAAGGTGACGTTCAGCTAAGATTAGGGGTCGAATCTGTGTGTTTGGTTTTTAAATAGCCAAGCCATATGGGGACGACTCCTAGTCATGGTATTGGGGTACTTAAACTCTTGATCAAAAAAACTTCTGATATCAAACAAAAACACCTCTTAACGAGGTAGAAAGTAGTGGCGAACGCGCCTTTAACAAAAATTTCTGATATCAACAATTGTGACGAAAAATGATATAACATTCGATAAAATAAATAAACTATATTAAATTTATGTATTCGGCACGCTACAACAGAAAATGTACATGTAGGTAAATAAATATATACTGTGGCGGGCCGAAATCATAAATTTAATATAGTTTATTTATTTTATCGAATGTAATATCATTTTTCGTCACAATTGTTGATATCAGAAATTTTTGTTAAAGGCGCGTTCGCCACTACTTTCTACCTCGTTAAGAGGTGTTTTTGTTTGATTCTAACATAGTACGCAATAAATAACTTTTTTTAATTTCGACTTCGATATCGCACCATCAACAACATCTGCCGGAGCTTTTGTTGTCCGCTTTGTGCGACATTCGCCGTCCGCCTGGCTCGAATATCGGCGCGCTCCTCGGAGTTGCGCTCACATCATTTTCCGTTGCTCTCCTGACGCTTCATTAACAACATCAGCCGGAGCTTTTGTTGTCCGCTTTGCGCGAGATTCGCTGTCCGCCTGGTTCTAATATCGGCGCGCTCCTCGGAGTTGCGCTCTCATCATCTTGCCCCTCTCTCCCGTTGCACCATCAACAATATCAGCTGGAGCTTTTGTTGTCAGCTTTGTGCGACATTCGCCGTCCACCTGGCTCTAGAATCGGCGCGCTCCTCGGAGTTGCGCTCTCATCATCTTACGCCTCTCCCGTTGCACCATCAATAACATCAGCTGGAGCTTTTAATGTCCGCTTTGCGCGACATTCGCCGTCCGCCTGGCTCTTATATCGGCGCGCTCCTCGGAGTTGCGCTCTCATCATCTTGCGCCTGTCTGCCGAAGTATCCAGAACATCGGCTGGATTCTTACTCTTCATCGCCGAATAGTTATGCGCTCTCCGTCTCTACCTTTCTGGCGTTCGACTTTCTACAACAACTTTTATCAACACATTTGGCTGGATGGCGAGCCTCTCAGAGTGCTCTCTTTAAAGGTGCTCTCTGGAGATGCTCTCGCCATCAACAACAACAATGGACTGCGGCAGCTGAAGTACGTTCTCGCTCATTATTACCAGAAGTGGATTCACCTGCGTGCAGTTATATTTTGAATACTAATATTGACTGCCCACCTAATGTTTGGGGCGACGATCACCAGCCTATTCGTATCCGTACTGAAGGTCCTCACAAATAATTTTAGTAATTATGATAGAATCCCAGAGAGGCCTCTTACGGATTCGGGCCATGATGCTGGACCAATTATGGATAGCATGACCATTGATGACCGGATATGCGCTAACAATACAAATTTCAATATTTATTTTCAGGCAACGTCTCATGGTGATCACGACGTCGTCATTTTTGTTGAAACCTGGCTCAACATGGATTTCTTCGATAATGAATTCTTCGATAAAAATCTTTATCATGTGTTCCGTAAAGATCGAGATTCCGTTAAAACACGATGCTCCAGAGGTAGCGGCGTTTTATTTGCTGTGCGGCGTGACCTGCATTGCATTGCTATTCGTCTTCAGAACGAGGATTCTCTGCTCGATCAACTCTGTGTATCTCTCGCTGGTCCTACGGAGACAATTTACCTGACAGTATCATACATACCCCCAAGCAGCAGTTTTGATTTATATAAAGCGCATGTGGACAACATTGCCCGCCTATACCAGGAGCTGGAAGATGGCCAATATATATGTGTCTTGGGCGACTTCAACCTATCTTCGCTCGTGTGGGCTCATGATGTTGAGTCTTCAGCAATGGTTCCCAGTAATTTGCCTCTTCCCCACGAAATCTTAGTCATCGATGAGCTTCTTAGTATGGGATTAGTCCAGATTAACCATGTATTTAATAACTTAAATAAGCTTCTAGATCTAATTTTTGTACATCCTGGTTTAAGCCTCAATTTATGTTGCAGCGATAATCCTCTAGCCACGTGTGATGCTCATCACAAGCCCCAATTAATCTCAATTACTTGTTATATTTTTCACCAAATAATTCTCGCTTGCTTCTTACTTATATTAATTCCAGCAGTTTAGATTCTATCCGTAGTGATATTTCTAATATTAGATGGGCGGAAGTCCTCTCGCATGCTGATGTAAATACAAGCTATGAAGTTTTTATATCTTTTCTCTCTACTATTGTAGGCAGATACGCTAAAACTAGAGTTCAAAGTTCTTATAGACTAACATGGTACACATAAGGACTAAAAAAATATAAAAATCTCCGAAATAAATTCTATAAGCGCTACATAGAAAGCGGTGATGCTGCTGACTTTGATCGGTACAAACAAGATAAGCGTGAGTTTGAGTTCCTTAATAAATTCTTATACACCCAATATATTGCTGATATAGAGTGTAAATTAATTACCAATCCTAAATCATTCTGGCACTTTGTCAATTCTAAGCGAACAACCTCTTACTTTCCTTCCCATACGTCATATGAAAGTCTTTCAGCTTCCTCGGATATTGGGGTCGCTAATCTATTTGCTAAGTACTTTGCATCTATCTTTGAACCGAGCTCGCTGTGGAATGACGATGATTCACTCAGTGCCATTGCCACGAGGCCAAATATTGGGTGCTTAGATGTCACTAATTTTGAATACTATATGGCGGCTAAGAGTTTTACCGACTCAGGACAATTAGACTGCGATGGCCTTTCTCCATTTATTAGGAAAAACTATATAGGTGTTCTTTGTGAGCCCTTTAAAATTATCTTTAACAAGTCTCTTTCCACTGGCGTATTTGCGCATAATGGAAACTTGACACAGTTTCTCCTATATCCAAGTCTGGTTACAAAAATATTGTTTCAAATTATAGGCCAATTTCAAAGCTAAGTAATGTCTCAAAAACATTTTAACGAATTGTAGCTAAGCAGCTTTTCTTGCTGGTCGGATCATCAGTCCTAACCAACATGGACTTATGCCTGGACGGTCAACTACCACTAACTTAGCTACTTTTAATCTTTTTATACCCGTTACTCGTAGAGTAAAAGGGTATACTAGATTCGTCGGAAAGTATGTAACAGGCAAAAGGAAGCGTTTCCGACCCCATAAAGTATATATATTCTTGATCAGGATCACTAGCCGAGTCGATCTAGCCATGTCCGTCTGTCCGTCTGTCCGTCTGTCTGTCCGTCCGGATGAACGCTGAGATCTCGGAAACTATGAGAGCTAGGCTATTGAGATTTGGCGTGCAGATTCCTGAGCTTCTTACGCAGCGCAAGTTTGTTTCAGTAGAGTGCCACGCCCACTCTAACGCCCACAAACCGCCCAAGACTGTGGCTCCTACAGTTTTGATGCTAGAATAAAAATTTTAACTGAAATGTGTTGTTCTTATCTATACCTATCGATTGATCCAAAAAAAGTTTGCCACGCCCACGTTAACGCCCACAAACCTCCTACAAACTTCAAAAAATCGTAAGTATGAACGTGGATATCTCGGAAACTATCAAAGATAGAGAATCGGGATCTCAGATTTAGATTCCGTAGCTTTGAACGCAGCGCAATTTTGTCACGCGAATATGCCACGCCCACTATAACGCCCACAAACCGCCCAAACCTGTGGCGCCCACAATTATTATGCTAGATGAAAAATTTTAACTGAAATGTATTGATCTCGTCAATACCTATCGATTGATCCAAAAACTAATTTGCCATGCCCACTCTAACGCCCAGAACGCTTAAATCCGTCTACCGCCGGTAGGTGGCGTATTTAAATCTCGCTTTGCTGCTTGCATATCTCCATTTCCCTTTGGTCCCTTAAGCTGAGTAACGGGTATCTGATAGTCGAGGTACTCGACTATAGCGTTCTTCCTTGTTTGTTGATGTAGTCTACACCGACTTCGCCAAAGCATTTGACAAAGTCTCCCATAATGCTTTATTGGAAAAATTGCAGGATTGGGACTTCATTCATCAATACTAAATTGGTTTAAATCTTATTTAGATGACCGGATTTATAGAGTAGAGTGCAATGGTGTTTTCTCAAACCCGTATGTGGCAACTTCCGGCCTTCCTCAGGGAAGTGCATTGGGTCCGCTTCTATTCATCGTCTTCATTAATGATTTAAGCTATTGCATAAAAAATTCTGAATTCCTGTTGTTTGCGGACGATCTTAAAATATTTTGGTCTGTGAATTCAATCTCCGATAGTGAACTTCTTCAAAACGACCTAGTAAAAGTGGGAAATTGGTGTTCTCGTAATAAGTTGCCTCTGGACGTGTCAAAATGTTTCTACGTTAGGTACAGCAAACGGTTAATTAATGTCCTTAGCTCGTATTCCATTAGTTCCCATATTCTTTCCTTAAGAAATGAATCCCTGGACCTCGGAGTTATGTTTGATACCAAATTAACTTTCATTGATCACATAAATTACATAATTCCACGCAATTTAAAGATCCGTACACGAAACTAAGCCTATTTTCTTCGTTCATTAGGTCCAGATTGGAATATGCTTCGTTTGTCTGGAGTCCGACTGGTATTACACACATAGATTGTATTGAGCGTGTTCAAAAAAAATTCCTACCTTTTGTCCTCCTTTCTTTAAACTTTAATAACCCGGTCCCCACTTACTCTGCGAAATGTCGTCTTGTGCACCTTTCTTCCCTACGAGATCGTAGAAAAACTAGCGCAATAGTTTTTATTTGTGACCTGCTGTCCTCCAAAATAGACTGCCCTGCATTGCTGAGCAGCATAAGCTTTTCCGTACCTGGTAGGTCTTTAAGGCCATTTGAACCTTTTTTTATTCCGGCCTATAGAGCAAACTATGCTTTTAATGAGCCTTTGTGTAGAGCCTTATTCTACTGGAACAAACTTCCATCTCACATGCGGCTGGACCCATGCTCCCCCAGAGAATTAATTAAGAAACCCCTTTACAATTAACGTTCGTCCCTTAGTATTTAGTTTAGTAATAGTAAAGTAGCCAGTTAAGGTACCAACTGTTGGCGAAATAAATAAATAAATAGATATATTTATATTTTAGATATCGAAATTTTTACAATTATTTTATTTTACTTACTTTTTGCATAAAAATATATTTATTTATATGCTTTTAAAGGTCATTAAACGTTACACATTATTAATTATTTTAATCATTATTATTTGGACAATTTAAGAGTTACAATCTGCTAATGTTTTTATATTTTGACATATTTAAGTATACTCAAAAATTTTACTTTGTTTCACTAGCTACGTTAACTAAGTTTTTACCTTTTGATTAGGTTTTAAATGCTCGGGGAGAACATATTTATATATATAAGTTTGTTTTAAAAAATAGATTTCTTTGCGCTCGCTTCTAAGGGAATATTTCCCCCTGAATTTGTTTTATGCAATTTCCTATGTACACAAGCAGCGAACGCTTCGTCGAAAAAATTCCCCGTGAAACCCCCTGAAAAAGTTCACGTGGTGCCAACCTCTGAATTTTTCCTATGGAAATTATTGTGGAATCAAGCATTACATGCCTGACGTTTCGACTGGGGAGCCTAACTAAACCAAAACCCTATGGGTTAGCGGAAAAAAAAAACAGTTTTAAAATGCTTATAGTATCTAAACAACTAATGCTACAGAAACGTGCTATATATCTCTGAAAAGATAATTTAATTTGCTAAATACTCTTCATATAGTAAAATTGTCTGACTTTTTGACTTTTTTCTCAAAATTGAGTCAAACGATTTCTTTTTAAATTTCAAATCATATAGCCCTTGAGATTCCTCAGCTTTTGATATATAACACTTTTTGCCCTAAAAATTACCGTTTGGAAGATATTAAGCGATAAAAAGTGCAACTCGTTTCAGCTCCGTATACGAAATATTTCATACTTATTGGAATAAACAAAAAAAACCAATTTGATTAAAGATATTCTTATTAAATTTTTACAAACGGAAAATCTGTTATGGTTTTAGGGTCCTTTACTTGCATGAAGCTAATCGAAATAGGAAACTTGATCTATTTGTTCTACCACTTTGGAAAAACCCGCTATGTACCCGAAATGTAAGAAACGACAGATTTCTCTTGGAATTTGAAACTATACAGCCTTTGAGATTCCAAACTTGTGCTATTAAAAAGTTTAATATTCAAATTAGATGTTTCATTCTTATTAGAATGTGAATGTAAACAACCCATACCTTATTAGAATAAAGTTAAGCCGAAGTGGAACGTGAAAGTTTATTATAGTCTTTATACATTTTTTAGAATTATTTATTATTTATTTAAAATTTAATTTAAAAATATGTGTGTTTGGTTTTTCAATAGCCAAGCCATATGGGGATGACTCCTAGTCATGGTATTCGGGTACTTAAACTCTTGTGGAAAAAAAAAACTTCTGATATCAAACAAAAACACCTCTTAATCTCATTTTTTGTCACTATTGTTGATATCAGAAATTTTTGTTAAAGGCGGTTCGCCACTACTTTTTACCTCGTTAAGAGGTGTTTTTGCTTGATATCTAGATTATTGTATATATAAAACTTTTTACAGTGTAGTTATTTTTGGGTAGTTTCTTTCGCCGCTCATTCGCTGGCCTATGCAGATAACGCTGTGGATCTTATCAACATGCTCAAGCTCAAGATAAGCCATCGAATGAACGGTTATGTTAACACGAGGCGCGAGTCAATTATGCTGTACCTCTTTATAAGCTTTAACTTTAAGCGCAGTTCCTAAGTCTATGTCAACGAGAATAGAACGTATAATAAAACTCTGTTCAACAATTACATAAAAGAAAAACTTTAAAATTAAATAAAATAAAATAATTACTTAAATTAACTACACATAATTGACGCAGTCGGTGCGGTCTGAAAAAAACCCAGACCCGCAAAAGAACCTCGTGAACAGATCCCGAACACACGAAAATTCGCAAACAAAATTTAAACAAAAATTAGCCAGCTGAGTAAAAGTTTAAATGGCGAATAAGAACAGCACAGGATGGCAGGAGAACATGTCCTTTCGGATCAAGCGTTATCCCAATGCTTACTCAAATCCGACAAATACCTCCGTTTGATGGCGATGTCCTCTACCTGGCCCTTTTCATCAAAAGAGTCGAACACCAACTTGGCCTGTACCCCACCAATAACCCAGTCCAGTCCAGCATTATTTATGGAACCCTCGAGAACCTCATCATTGGAAACGCTCAACACTTGCTCATGCGATCGACACCACGAGGCTGGACGGATCTGAAGGACCTACTAATCGGAGAGTATAACACCCAAACACCAATCCGTCAATTACTTATTGATATATTTTTAAAATTAAATATTCTGGAAATTTAAGAAAATTTGTCGATGACTTAGAACATTTAGATGGCAGTATAAATAATAGATACCTGTTCACCGAAGCAATGAATTCAGCTATTTGTGAAATTATTCGAAAAGAATTACCAGACCGAATATATATGTCAGTGTGCAGACTTGATGTTAGTACCCCAGTAAATTAGGACGTGTTGCTCAAGAACTTGGAGTTTATGAAAATTATAATAACAATATTAAGCAACATCAAAATTATTCACATAAGAAATATTTTAACAACCCTCAAATGCTTCCTAATTTTAAGTACCAGCCCCCAATTATGCAAAACCGAAATTTAATCCATTGTATCAGAAATATAAATAATAATCATCCATATCCACAGATTAATCAGCAAGTCCAAAGTCAAAATTATTTTAGAAATCAAGCTAGGCAAAGTAGAGACGATAGATTTGACAACAACAGGTTCCAAAACAATTATGATACCAGAAACATTCAACAACAAGCCAATTCCAACAATTATAGGTCTTTCGAATTTCAAAATCAGAAAAGAAAACGTGTGTCAGATTCCGGCCAATATAAGCGAGTCGAAGCGATGGACACTAACGAAAATTTTCTAATAGAAGCCTCGGTCGATCAAAAAATTCCACAATTTGCATACAAATAAATAAATCTAGTATTAGTCTAATTAGGCCAGATATATTAAATACTCTTCCGTCGCATGAAACAAGCCCGAAAGTAATATATACAATGATAGGAAAAGTCATACCATACGAGAAATAAACGCCAAACCTGGAAAATAAGATCTTTTTATCCATGATTTTTCGACAAAATATGATATTTTGATTGGAAGAGATATACTAGAATTAACTAAGGCCCACATAAACTTCGAAGAAGAATATGTAAAGTTAAATAACATAATTTTTAATTTCACCTCTAAAAAACCTAGTTACAATATTACTTTACCAAGCGATCTAAAAGAAGAATTTAAACATAATTATATCCCAATTAAAAAAGCCGAAAATTTGGACGAGAAATTGGAAGATAATGACTTTAATTATGCGCTTAACGAAGAAATTAATTATTCTAATAAAATTCGAATTAGTCATCTAAACAGTGAAGAAAGAAAATCAATAATGCATTTAATAAAAACGTATAGAGATCTACAATTTGTTGAAGGTGACAATTTGACCTTTACACATACCATTAAACACATAATAAAAACTATACATGAAAGTCCTGCCTATGTAAAACCATACAGGTACCCATACATTTATAGAGATGAGGTCGAAAAGCAAATAAAAGAATTTGAAATGAAGGGTGGCGGCCTTCCTGGGTTCTTCACGATTTGTGGTGGGGAAATTCCTGGATGCAATGTGCAGGACACAGAAAAAAACTAACTTGGACTTCGTTTCACCTGAAATTCAATTTATTAGCCGCAGCGTGGGCTTTCTTGGAGTGGTAACTTAGAACTGACAGCTTGAACTTAAATCTAATGTTAGGAGAGCGGGGGTGGAGACTGTTAACAGTCCGAGAGCGAGATGAGAGGCCATCTTGACGTAACTGCTCTCGTCTGTTAACCACTAATCGTTCACAGTAGCGCCTCCTTGGCGCGCACTTTCTCCCCCCCCCTTGCGACGACAAACGTAGCCACCAAATCAGAACTCGTCGGGCACCTTAAGACTGTCGACATGATCCGGAGACAATCCAGCCGAACACAGTGCTTTGTGCCACAGGCAACCCCTCATCCAGATTCAGGAACCCGGGCTGGATGACGTCACGATACACGTCCGAGCCCAACACCAGGGATATAGTCGCCGGTCGATGAAATTGTTCGTCAGCGAGGCGGATATCGTTGAACTTAGCGCGAACATCGTCGGCTAGGGCGCAGATTGGAGTGCGAGTGCGGAAGTTGGGTCTAACGTTCAGCACCACGTCGATTCTGAAAGGTGCCCGTCCGTGACCTTATCGTCGCCGAACAGACCATCTCGTCTCCGACGCTCGTAGTTGAAAGGCCGAACGCCGCGGCCAGCGACCGGTCGATGGTGTTCACTGGTGTGCACGGGTCGATCAGGGCCCCCGCCTCATACTTATTGGTTCCCGTGTCGAGAACCACGATGGCCGTCGGGATGATTTGCACACTCCGATGCTGCAACAGAGACGCCACAGATGGAGCTGCAGTTGACTGGTCGAACTGGTCGGAACACCGGGAATGGATCCGCGAGCTTGGCGTTGGACTTGGCGAGCGTAAACCGGAAGCTGAAGGTCGTGGTGACGTCATCGAGGGCCGGAGCGGAGAAATTGATCGGCAGCGCGAACCGGAAGATTCGCGCAAATGGAGCAGCGTGTGGTGGTCCTGCCCACACTTTTTGCACGTGTCTCCGCTGCGACATACTCCTTCGGAATGCTGGTGGGCCAGGCAATTTGCACAATATTTATTTATGAGAACGGCGCGGAGCCGCTTCTCAGTGCTGAGCCTCAGGAAACGGTGGCATTTCCGTAGAGGATGGATTCCCCGACAGACTCGGCAGCGGTAGGATCGAGTACCTCGTGAACGTCTGTCGTCCAAAGTTTGGGCGCTGCGAGGACGTGGAGCCATGGTTTTAATGCTTCAATAATAAAAAAGAGATAAGCGCATTTAGGATTAATTGTGAATGGATTTTGAAGCATGAGGACAGAAGGCACTATTGTAGAAGAGCGGAGGTTGCCTGGGCCTCCATAGGAAGAAGTACTAGTTTGTGGATGGGACGCGTTATAGTCCCTCGAGCGATAAGGATTTCGACTACGCGAACTCTACTATCAGCCCCTGGAAAGACAGATACAGCTCTGCCGAGCCGCCAGTCGTTTGATGGCATATTGTCTTCCTTGACGACCACCATATCATCGACTTGGATATCTCTGGAAGGATTCTGCCACTTATTGCGCTTGTGAAGTTCCTTTAAGTACTTCTCTTTCCATCGCGCACTGAACTGCTGATGCAGGGCCTTTAAGTGTTGCCAACGATTTATAATCGACTTAGCTTCGCCCTTAATTTCGGGTTCAGCTGTGGAAAGCAACGGACCCCCAATCAGAAAGTGGCCTGGCGTCAATGCCAACAACTCAGCAGGATTTTCGGACATGGGAGACAGCGGCCTGGAATTGAGGCATGCTCCAACTTTGGCTAGAAGAGTGGAGAACTCTTCAAACGTATACTTCCGACTTGACGTCGACTTGTAGAAAAGTGCCTTGAAGCTTTTCACTCCAGCCTCCCACAAGCCACCCATATGTGGAGCTCCTGGAGGAATGAACCGCCACAAGATCCCCTGATGGCAATAGGTATCAGTCACAGACTCCTTGATCGTCTGCATGAAATCCCGAGAAAGTAGAGTCGCTGCCCCCACAAAGGTTTTGCCATTATCCGAATGGACCCGCTGAGGACACCCTCTTCTCGCTACGAATCGGGCAAATGCCGCGAGGAACTTCTCGGTTGTCAGGTCGGACGTAGGCTCTAAATGGATAGCCTTTGTGGAGAAACACACAAACACGCATACATATCCCTTGGTAATAAGGCATGCTCTGCCTGTATAGTTTTTTATCTCAAACGGGCCTGCATAATCAATGCCCGTATATGTAAATGGCCTGGAGAAGGAAACTCGATCAGTAGGAAGATCGCCCATCAATTGCGTCTGTACTCTCTTCATGTAAATAGTGCACACCTTACAGGAGTTTAACACAGCTTTTACCAAATTCTCGATTTTAGGAATCCAATACTTCGATCGGATGAGGCGTACCACTAGTTGGTTGCCTCCATGCAGGGAAATCTGGTGTGAAAAAAGGACGAGCAGACGAGCTAGTCGACAGTTGTAAGGCAGTATAATAGGATGCCGCTCGTCATACTGAAGGGCTGTTGAGGCTGTAATGCGACCACATGCCCTTAACATGCCTCGCTGGTCTAGAAATGGATACAGGTTGGCTATCGGGCTGGAAACTGGAATTGGACGCCTATCGTTTAGGAATTTAAGCTCCTGGGTATATTCCTCCCGCTGGGCATATAGAATCAAGGCTCTTTCAGCTTCTCGGACCTCTTCCTTGGTAGGCCGATCAGCTGGGCCCCTCGGCATCTTGCGGCAGCGTCGAATGAACCGTAACACGTACGCAAGGACCCGCAGAGCCTTGTCCAACTTGGAGAACCGTTCCAGAAAATCTTCGGCTGGGGCCTTTGCGAAATTGTCCTTCAGAGCACGCTGCTCTATGTCTGTGACTGGAGGTGCAAGCCCCAGTGTTGGCCACTTGTCTTTTGGCTGTTGTAACCAATCCGGTCCCTCCCACCAGAGTTGGCTATGAACCAGCTCCCGCAGCGACACGCCTCGACTGGCTAGGTCCGCGGAATTGTGCTCAGATCGCACATGCGCCCAATCCTCAGCGCTAGTCACCTGAGTAATCTTGGTCACTGGGTTGGCTACAAGCGTGGTCCAGTGGCATGCGATGGTGGAATCAGTCCAGCAGAAAATGTCGGAATTGGAAACTGGCATATTCGGGAGGATAGCTGCGATCATTTCTGACAACAACACTGCCCCACACAGCTCGAGCCGTGGAAGGGACACCGTTTTAACAGGGGCGACTCGGGTTTTGGCGGTAAGCAGACGTGTCATAATGTTATGGCCTACTTCAACCCGCAAGTATATTGCGGCCCCATATGCCTTCTGCGACGCATCACAAAAACCATGATGCTCTACCTTTACCTCTGGTTGGAAACCAACCCACCTTGGAATACGGATCTGTTCAAGCTCGGAATAGCTGCGCAAAAATTCTTGCCATCTTTGCTTCATTTCTGCGGGGATATTTTCATCCCAGCCCATCTCTTGCATCCAAATCTCTTGCATAAAGATTTTTGAGCGGACAATAAACGGGGACAGCCATCCGGCTGGGTCAAAAAGTTTCGCGATTTGGGAAAGAACCTCTCTCTTCGTATAAGTAGATTCAATCGAAACTGGCGGTGGGACAAAATAGAACTCATCCGAGGTCGCATTCCACCGAACACCAATTGTTTTGGCAAAACTTTCGGAATTAAGGTCACGAAAGTCGTCGTGGAGTAGGTGCTCGTTTGGGACATCTTCGAGTATGCTCTTCTGATTAGCTGTCCACTTTCTTAATGGGAACCCGGCGCGGTTAAAAGCGTGGTGAAGCTCGCTGATCGCAAGTTGAGCCTCTTGAATGGAACTGGCCCCTGCCAGAACGTCGTCTACGTACATAAAATGCCGAACAATATTGCTTGCTTTAGGGAAGTCCTTTTCTACGTCATCTGCCAATTGTTGGAGTACGCGGAGTGCCAGAAACGGTGCACAGTTGACACCAAAGGCGACGGTTTCTAGCTCGGAATTACTTACTTTCCTTCTTTATTCCGGACTAAAATTCTTTGGAACGGCGTATGCTTGGGATCGACCCAGATCTGACGGTACATCTTTGTAATGTCTGGACAGAAAACGTATTGGAAATAACGCCACTTCAAGATCTGAATGGTTAAATCAGATTGTAGGACTGGACCAGCATGAAGAATATCGTTCAAGCTTGTCCCATTTGCTGAAGGGCTAGAAGCATTGAATACCACGCGAAGTTTGGTGGTGGTACTCTCAGGTTTGACCACCGCGTGGTGTGGAAGATAACAGCTTGGAGAATCGTAAGACTGGGGGACTTCTCTCATGTGACCCAGATCCAAATACTCTTGAATGACTGATTCATATTGCTCTTTTAATGGAAAGTCTCTTTTCAAACGGTTTTCGTTTCTAAGAAACTGAGCTAGGGCAATGGATCGCGAGTGCCCCAATTTGGATCCGAAATTTTCGGGTTCGCGAAACGGTACAGTTACCACGTATCTACCGCTTGGGTCTCTAGTGGTGGTTTGGAGAAAATTGCTCTCGCAATAGGAATCGGATTCTTTTAACCTCTTAGTTGGTATGCTCTACACCTCCCAAAACTTAGTGAGAAGTTTTTCCAAGCCCATGTCACTCGTTTCGGTTATCTGGGTCGTAAAAGCTGATACCCGATTTTGGCTAGATGTACTAGCAACTGGGCCGGTAAGCACCCAGCCGAAAATAGTTTCCTAACCTAGGAGAGAACCGCAAATGTTTGTGCGCGTGCCGCTCAGCAACACGGACGGTAAAATGTCGGCTCCGATCAGAACATCTATCTGGGAACTCTCTAAAAATGTTGGATCTGCCAGGGGAATGGCAGGTAAATCAATCAACGCATCTCGTGGGATTGGGTAAGATGGTAGCTTTCCGGCCAATTCAGGCAAAACGTAAGCTGCGGTTTCTAGCTGAAGGCCTGGCTTATTAGGGGCTCGAATCGAAAAATTGCAGAGCCTGGTCGCCTTAGCGGATACGGTCTGATTTAAGCCCGAAACTCGGGCTTGGATATGGCGGAATGGCAGCTTTATCAGATTGAACAGGCCGTTCCGTAATAAACGTAGCCTCAGAACCCGAGTCTATCAGAGCGCGAGCCCTGTAGTTCGTTCCCAAGTGGCATATGTCAATAATGGCCGTGCCTAGCAAAACCGCTCTAGCACCGGTTGCTAAATAATTCTGCACACTCGGCAGATTTTCTGAACCGTTGGCGGCCCCCTGTACAGCTGGATTTTGTGGGCCTGCTGAAGAACTAATCGCTGAAGTTGATCCCCGGGAATTGGGGTTGCCTTTATGCAACAGTGTATGATGCCGTGCTCGACATGTGAAACAGCTGTGAGTGCTGGTACATTCACGTATCTGGTGGCCTCTCGCGAAACAATTTAGGCAAAGCTGCTTCTTTTTGGAGTAGTTCGTTCGTGCATCCACAGACATCTGGAGAAAACGCTGGCATAAGCGCACTGGATGACTCTCTTTTGAGCACAGATCGCAATTCTTTGGTTTTGTGACCACCTTAGCTTCGAAGAAGTTCAGCTTCCTGGAAACGGGTTGGCTCTTAGCGTTAGAGTGATTGTTGGTGCTGGGTTTCATATCCTCAATCGCCTCTAGCGTTCGGTACCTGTCGCTAAGAAACGTGTTCATTTCATCCCAGGTCGGAATGTCGGATTTGGATGAAAGGGACTGCTCCCATAAGGAGAGGGTAAATTTTGGTAATCTGCTGGCGCACAGAAATACCTGGAGACAGTCCCAATTCTCTGTGGCAATGTTGGAATGAGCCAGCTCTATCAAACACCCTTGGATTGTGTTCTGCAGGTCTTTCAAAGCCTGGCCAGATTCGGAACTTACGGAACTCAAATTAAAAAGGAGTTTGAGTTGGCTGTTTACTAGCAGCCTCTTATTTTCGAAACGGTCTCGAAGCGCTGCCCATGCTGAATCGAAACCCTCATTTGTGAGAGGGGACTTGGCTACGATTGCCTTAGCCTCGCCGCTAGTTTTAGCGTTGAGATGAAAAAGTTTTTCGACCGATGTCAACCTAGAGTTGTTGACATAAACTGCTGTAAAAAGATCCCTAAATGTTGGCCATTTCAGATAGTCACCTTCGAATACTTCAGTATCGCATGGCGGTAACCGGCACCCAGATGGAATGTAAGTGATCTGATTATTGGTGCTCGTGGGCGGATGCTGAGAGTTGGCTCGGTCGATAAGCTCACTGAGCTGAACCGCTAGCTCCTCGTACACCGAATAGAAATATTCATATTTTCGGTGCAGAGTCGCCAGAATCTCTTCCGCCCCTTCAGTCGTAATGCTGGAAATCGTGTCTAGACACGCTTCAAATTCTTTCTCGGCTTTGTCCCAGAGTGAGCGGACTTGTTCCTTACGGACCTTGCAGGTGTGGACGGACGGAGATGACGACCCTGGAGTTTCAATCGTCGCTCTGAAATGGCTCATACGGTCGGACACCGTGATGAACCGCGCGAGGGCTGCAAATGCAATTTCGTTACTCATTTTTTCCTGAGAACGAGTTGCTAGCGACTTTACGGACTTGGTCTGGATTTGTGGCCTAACCTTTGGCGTGAGCGGACTCAGAGACGATCGTTTCTGATTGCTCGTAGGAACGGACAGCGGCTTGTCGTCTTCTTGGGTGGCTAAGGATGTTTCGCTCTTTGCCTTTGTGATCGACTTTGGGGCTATTGGGCTTGGACCTGGCATTCCAGAACTCCGATTATCTGGGCCGCCCTTGTTGCTTTGTAAAAATTAGACCCGCCCGGAAAAGTCTGTCCTTAAGTGTGGTCACACTGTTGCGGATCACCGGATTGGATTCCAAGAGAAAAAACAAAAAAAAGAGACGAAAAATCGTATGGAATTAATTTAATTTGATTTTAAAAAAAAACAAAAAACATTAATATTTCGCAGTGGCTTCTCCGTTTTCCCGTTATGGCAATTGCAAGCAGTCCGCTTGTGTTCGCTTTTAGCGTTGCAGCTCCGGTCCAAGTTTGGAGTATGTGGAAATGGAACAGTTGCACATCAACTACTTGATGTGCGAGGAAATAACGAGAATTCGGAACGACTGTTCTGCCAGATATTTGCCGTTGTTTGCTGTGCTGCGGAAATGAGCGCTAGGAATAGGAAAATAAATATCATGCAAATTCTGGAAAGGCGTGTCGTGTTGATGGGTTCGGTGGAATCAGGCTATTTTGATTTTTGGTAATATTGTTATACATATAATAAATATTGTTGTTGAAACTTTTGTAGGGTGTACCGTATGAACCTATGTGCGTTTCTCCTTGTGTACATATGTTGCAGCGGACAGGCATATATACGTATATTAATACGCATGCATCAGGATTATATGTGTGTATGTATGGACGTATGGATATGTGTGTTTGTGGGAACTTGGATATATGCGCTTAAATTGTCCTTTTTATATTTGGAAATTATATATGTCGCTTTCGAAATATTTGTAGGGTGTACCGCGAAAGAAGGTACGTGGATTACCGTGCTTACGTTGCCTTACGTTGCGCTACGTGACTTTTTTTTCTTATGTACATATGTTGAGATGGCCACGCATATGTACGTACATTAGTAAGCATGCATCAGGGTTATATGTGCGAATGGGCGTATGGATATGTGTGTAAATTGCAATTTTAAATTTGTAATTTGCAATAATTTGGAAATTGGAGATAATGTGGACTGTATGTAAATGTCGCTGTAGAAATGTTGCCGGGTGCAACTCGGATGGAAGTATGAGTATATGAATACGAATATATATGGAAATGGCAAATACGAAAAGGAAGCCGGAATATGGCGATCGTATGCACAATGAAAATGGCCGATCAGACAGATATAAGAAAATTGGGTTCCTGGGAAATATGTATCTGGCTGGTCGGCAATGGAAATATGGAATATTCGTACTTATCTTGGATTTTTTGAAGAACTCGGAAAACTCCGCCGCTGAACGCTGGAACTCGTAACCTCTTGAAAATATCCGGCTCGAAGGACCATGAAATGAAGGGTGGCGGCCTTCCTGGGTTCTTCACGATTTGTGGTGGGGAAATTCCTGGATGCAATGTGCAGGGCACAGAAAAAAACTGACTTGGACTTCGTTTCACTTGAAATTCAATTTATTAGCCGCAGCGTGGGCTTTCTTGGAGTGGTAACTTAGAACTGACAGCTTGAACTTAAATCTAATGTTAGGAGAGCGGGGGTAGAGACTGTTAACAGTCCGAGAGCGAGATGAGAGGCCATCTGGACTGCTCTCGTCTGTTAACCACTTATCGTTCACAGTAGCGCCTCCTTGGCGCGGACAGAATTAATAAGTCAGGGTATAATTCGAAAATCTTCTCCGTATTGTAGTCCATTATGGATAGTCCCAAAGAAAGATGAAGCCTCGGGGACAAAGAAATTTCGCTTAGTGATCGATTATAGACACTTAAATAATATCACTGTGGACGGCAGTACACGTAGTGGCGAAGCGCGCAAGAGAGCGTGCGAAGACAACTACTATATATAGTCGCAGAATTGAAAATCTGCCATTATGGTCTGATCGTAACGAGTGAAGATTGCATACCTAGACTTTCGAAATATAGATTTGTTTGGGAGAAAAAGCGGTGAAAGTGTAAAAGTAAAAATTTAGAAAATTGAAGCTGCTGGATACGTTGGGGATAAAAGCCCCGTCTGTTTAGCTAGTTTTATTCTTACTAAAGATACGCGTCGAATGACACGCCATTTGTTGAGATCCGATGTCCCCTTCAAAAGTAATTAAAAAATCAAGATTATCTTCTTCCCAAAATGAAAATGTTTGTTCCTTTGTTTGTGGGTTTATATGCATCCCATCTTAGTTTTAGGGCTTTGGAAACCCTATGGGTGTATAAAGTAGCTTGAAGTAGAAAACGTTTGTTCTACGACTTTTGGAAAAACCCGCTAGTTTAGCGGAAAATCAAAAAAAAAGACAAATTTAAAGTGCTTATAGTATCTAAACAACTAATGCTACAGAAACGTTCTATATATTTCTGAAAAGATAATTTAATTTGCTAAATACTCTTCATATAAGAAAATTGTCTGAATATTATAGATTTAGAGTTATGACAAAAAGGTTTTTTTTAAAACCACTTTTTGACTTTTTTCTCAAAATTGAGTCAAACGATTTCTTTTAAAATTTCAAATCATATAGCCCTTGACATTCCTCAACTTTTGATATACAACACTTTTTGCCCTAAAAACTACCGTTTGAAAGATATTAAGCGATAAAAAGTGCAACTCGTTTCAGCTCCGTACACGGAATATTTCATACTTTTTGGAATAAACAAGAAAAAACCAATTTGATGAAAAATATTCTTATTCGATTTTTTCAAACGGAAAATCTGTTGTGGTTTTAGGGTCCTTTACTTGCATGAAGCTAATCGAAATAGGAAACTTGATCTATTTGTTCTACCACTTTGGAAAAACCCGCTAGTTCGGCGGGAAATGTAAGAAACGACAGATTTCTCTTGGAATCTGAAACTATACAGCCCTTGAGATTGCAAACTAAGATTGGCCAAGCCATAAGGCGTCGACTCATAGTCATGGTATTGAGGTTCTTAAACTCTTGTGCAAAAAAAACTTCTGATATCAAACAAAAACACCTCTTAACGAGGTAAAAAGTAGTGGCGAACGCGCCTTTAACAAAAATTTCTGATATCAACAATTGTGACGAAAAATGATATTCAGTCAGTACTTTACGACCCTTGACCTTGCCAAAGGATTTCATCAGATCGAAATGGACCCGGAGTCCATAGAAAAAACAGCATTTTCAACACAAAACGGTCATTATGAGTACACTCGAATGCCTTTTGGGTTGAAAAACGCACCGGCGACATTTCAAAGGTGTATGAATGAGATTCTTAAAGATTTAATTGGTGTTCACTGCTTAGTTTATCTCGACGATATCGTTATTTTTTCTACGTCACTGCAGGAACATATCCTTCCAATTATTAAAGTTTTCGATAAATTAAGAGAAGCTAATTTAAAATTACAATTGGAAAAGTGCGAATTTCTAAAACGTGAAACAAACTTTCTTGGTCATATAATTACACCTAATGGTATTAAGCCGAACCCATGCAAAATAAAAGCCATATTAGATTTTCCCATCCCAAAAACAGACAAACAAATAAAATCCTTTCTCGGTTTATGTGGTTTTTATAGAAAGTTCATTAAAAACTTTGCTAAAATTGCTAAGCCTATTACAATCGATATAAACAGCATAGAATATAAAAGCGCATTTAACAAATTAAAATTATTGATTACAAGTGATCCTATTCTAATTTATCCAAACTTGAATAAAAAATTTACATTGACGACGGACGCCAGCAACTTTGCTTTAGGTGCCGTTTTGTCGCAGGACCAGAATCCAATTTGTTTTGCAAGCCGCACTTTTAACGAACATGAGACTAGGTATTCAGTTATAGAAAAAGAATTATTGGCGATAGTGTGGGCAACCAAGTACTTCCGCTGTAACATCTACGGTAGAAAGTTTAAAATTATATCCGATCACAAACCTTTGGCTTGGTTACACAGAGGTGGAAAATCAGACTAAATTAATACGACTTTGAAATTGAGTACATTAAAGGCAAACAAAGTTTTGTAGCAGACGCTCTTTCCAAAGTAAACATAACAGATAGAAGTCAAGAAGCGGCGACAAACTTTATGAACAACGAATCAGATTCACTTGTATCTGGAACTGAAGATTTTGAATCGTTAGTCCCTACAATTCATAGTGCAGAAGAAGATGGCTTTCAAGGTGTTCCAATTACAGAGCGTCCTCTTAATATTTATAAAACACAATTAATATTCATAAAAAGTGACGAGGAAAAAGTCGATGTAGGAAAAATATTTAATCGCACTATTATAAAAATATTTTATTCTGGAATGACCAGTGAGAAGGCAAACGATTAATACTAGAAGCCATTTGTGGACGAACCTCTACTATTTTGTTCGAAAATCTTAATGATTTTGTTATTTTTCAAAATGAATATATAAAAATAGTTCGACCAAACACTGGAAATAAACTCTATAAAGCTACAAAAAATCTTATAAATATAATTAGCTATTCAGAATTTAAAGACCTTATTATTAAAATACACGAATTAAATTGATCAAGGAATACAAAATATGATAGTAGATATTAGAAACTCATATTTTACCCAGACTACATAAAATTAATACAATATATAATTAACGAATGCAATACGTGTTATTTAAGTAAACATGAAAACAGGTGGACAAATTTACCGTATGAAATTACTCCAACACCAAATAATATTAGAGATAAATACATTATTGATTATTTCTTCACAAATAATAGATCTTTCTTAACTTGTATTGATTTAAAATCGAAATTTTTTCAGCCACCGAAACCACATCTACTGATTGGATTGAAACAAAACAAGAAAGGAAGTTAGCTTCGGCAAGCCGAAGCTTATATACCCTTGCAGCTATAATTATTAAATTTAAAAACACAAAAAATGATATTCCCAATAGTATAAGATAATATGTCAAAAAACACCGAAGCTATAATTTGTTTCATATTATTTTCCTACCAATTTTCCGATCGTTCCTATGGCAGCTATATGATATAGTCGTCCGATTTTGATAAAATTAAATTCGAAACTCAGACCTAATTAAAAAATGTTATTTCCAAGCGTAGGAGGTTATATGTTAAAAAACACCGAAGCTATAATTTGTTTCATATTATTTTCCTACCAATTTTGCGATCGTTCCTATGGCAGCTATATGACATAGTCGTCCGATTTTGATAAAATTTAATTCGAAATTCAGAACTAATTAAAAAATGTTATTTCCAAGCGTTGGAGGTTATATGTTGAAAAACACCGAAGCTATAATTTTTTTTCATATTATTTTTCCACAAATTTTCCGATCGTTCCTATGGCAGCTATATGATATAGTCGTCCGATTTCGATAAAATTTAATTCAAAATTCAAAATTATTTAAAAATTGTTATTTCCAAGCTTAGGAGTTTATATGCTAAAAAACACCAAAGATATAATTTTTTTTCATTTTTTTGTCCGATTATTCCTATGGGAGCTATAAGATATAGTTGTCCGATCCGGCTGGTTCCGACTTATATACTACCTGCAAAAGATATAAGACTTTTGGGAAAGTTTCAGCCCGATAGCTTTAAAACTGAGAGACTAGTTTGCGTAGAAACGGACGGACAGACGGACAGACGGACAGACGGACATGGCTAGATGGACTCGTCTAGTCATGCTGATCAAGAATATATATACTTTATGGGGTCGGAAACGTCTCCTTCACTGCGTTGCAAACTTCTGACTGAAATCAATATACCCTCTGCAAGGGTATAAAAAGCATTGTTGAAGGTATTTAATTTTCTAGGTAAACGCAAAGTACTGAAAATGGATAAAGATAAGTAGAGCTTTAGGCTTATGGTTAGAAAAAGAATATATAAACATTGAAATAACAAGCTCTAAAAATGGAATAGCTGATATTGAACGTTTTCATAGAACAATAAATGAAAAAATGCGTATAATTAGAACGGAAACCAAATTAGAAACTGTTGCAATGGATATTGAAAAAAATATTTATAATTATAATCACAAAACTATTCATAGTGCTACTGGAAAAACTCCAGCATCAATATTTTTATTTAACGAAAAGCCAGCGATAGACGTAAAACAAAATAAGGAAGATATAATAAAGCGATTAAATAAAGAGAGAAAGGAACATGAAATAGATACAGCTTTTGCCAAAGTAGATATGCAACTAAAAAGAAAATTAAAAATTGATAACCCATTTAGGAAAACTAAACAAATATCTAAGCTTGATGATACTCATTATAAGGAATATCAAACAAAAACGAGGTAACGAGGTAAAAAGTAGTGGCGAACGCGCCTTTAAACAAAAATTTCTGATATCAACAATTGTGACGAAAAATGATATTACATTCGATAACAACAACAGTAAATATTTATTTACCTACACGTAAATTTTCTGTTGTAGCGTGCCGAATACATAAATTTAATATAGTTTATTTATTTTATCGAATGTAATATCATTTTTCGTCACAATTGTTGATATCAGAAATTTTTGCTAGAGGCGCGTTCGCCACTACTTTTTACCTCGTTAAGAGGTGTTTTTGTTTGATATACATATAATGTTAATATTACAAATTATGACGTGTTCCTATTATTTAGAAAGTATTCCTATATTTTAGAAAACGTTTATATTTTCTAGAAACATTTTCTATTTTTGATAGAAATGTTCTATATTTTCGGATAAGAATCATTTTAGGGTTAGGGTATTCATTTTTAGAAAAAGAACTGCAAAACAATTTTATTTTAGCGTCAGCCTTTCTATTTTTCAGAAAATAATTTCTTAATTTAAGGGCATTTTTTCTTATTTACATTTAAGAAAAGCTTTCTTTATTTAAGAAAATCACTAGTATCACTAGAAACAAATATTTTACACCAAAATCAAAATTTGGCTCTATCCGTAAATTCCCTTCAGGGTTTTAAAACATATAACTTTCACCTTTCTGTCAAAATTTTTATTTGTTGTCATTAAAATAAATCTCAAAAGAGTCTCGTGGACTAGTAAACTTACCTACTTACTTAATCACTTTGATTTAAATCAAAATAAGAATCATTACAATGCGTGACGATAGTTTTTCGTGGTGGTAAAAATTTATTTTAATTTCAAATTTGTTGGGATTCCAAGCTTAAATAAATTAATCAGCGTTATTTTGCGTTAAGTAATAGTTTTCTTTATATAGCACAGCACCACAACCAACTACAGCTTACAAGTAGGTACCGTAATCATTATGAGTTTTATTTTAAAACTAATGATAATTTTTTGATTTAAATAATAATACAACTCAGAAATACTCAATAGTAGTCATTATTTCTAAGCAAAAAAATAAAAAACAAAAATAATGTTTTTTATTCTTTTGATCAAAATAAAACTCACTCTGAAACCACGGCTTCACTGTACCGATTTTTTGAAATTTCTTCAATAAACCTACAAAAAGAACGCAAAGGAGTGTCCTGGAAAACAAAATGGTTATAATGGCCTTCTTCATTCTTGAAGATGATATTTTTGCGTTTTGATTTTTATTTTTTTCGCTCAGGAATAATGATTATTTTTGATTTTTATTATGAAACTATATCTATAACTATATTATAAAAATCAAAATGATCAAAATGGATAGGCAATCAAAATAGAATCACCATGGTATTTCCCTTTTCCGCGAGTGTCGATAATAATATAATGGAGTTTTAGGTGTATTCTAAATTATAATGGGGTTATTCATTTAAAAAATAGTTTTTTAGAGTTTAAAGAATTAATGAAGCCAAAGATTATGAAATAGAACGTTGAAATAAAACATTATTTAAATAGTCACAAGGAAAAAGCCATTTGTTTTGATCTGCCTGATGGCAGGGCACATGCGTGCAGTATTATTTTGACCATTCCTTTACTCTTCTGGGGGAAATTCTTAAATAATATAAAATACGCAAAAAAAACTCAACACCACTTAGATTTAATAAAAACCAAAATGCACACTCTTAAGAAAACTATAAGACGACTCTGGCTTCTGCATGACTTTAGAATTCTTCACCATCCACTGATATTTTTTTTTTTTCTTACAATCTTCTTTTCACATGTCTTTAACGATTTTTCTTCTCTACTCTATTCGATGAAGGTAATGCAAGAATGTAGACGGTGGCAGCTTTCCAATAAACGGCTTTAGTCGACCGGGATCACAAAAACTAATAGAGTGCTCACTGCATAACTTTTCTTACTCCCTTTTTTTTCTTACATTTATTAGATATACGGAATTCATTAAATAGACAACTAGATCTTGTGTTTGTTTCAGACCCGTCTGAAGTCACGGTATCTAGAATTGACGCTCTTGTTGTACCTGAAGACCGATATCATCCAACAATGGAATTGACAATCTGCCTCCCATGCGTTGATACCCTCTCTCCTTTAGTTCCTCAAACTAAAATGAGATGTTTTCGAAAATGTGACTATAAAAAACTTAACGATATGATTTCTCAATATAATTGGACAGACTTGTACAATTGTATGGATATTGAAAGTGCCACTGAACTATTCTATATAGTGTTAAATACTTTTTTTAATGAATGCGTTCCTGATAGGCTTCCTTCAAAGCTAAACAGGCCTCCTTGGTTTACCAATGCGCTTCAAAGACTTAAAAACCTTAAAACAAACACCTATAAAAAGTATAAAAAATCTCGATCGGACTTTAATGTTCTCAATAGTCATTGCTATTTTATGTCGATCTAAATTCGAATTTTCAAATGATCCGAAGCAGTTTTATAACTTTGTTAATGCCAAGCGTAAGTCGTCGGCATTGCCTTCATCTGTACGTTTTAACTCAATGGAGGCATCGACGGATTCTGAAATTGCTGATTTATTTGCCGAGTTTTTCCAAACTACTTATAGTTCGGTTGCTTGGTCAAATTCTAACTACCCTAATCCCTTAAATAGGGCAAACTGTATTTTTACCCCTGAAATTACGGAAAGTTCTCTCATAAGAGACTTAGCAACAACAACGCCAACTTATTCTCCCGGTCCAGATGGACTCCCCGGGTGTGTGCTTAAGTTTTGTGCGTCAACCATATGTAAACCGATTCTTAAACTTTTTAATTTGTCTATTTCATCATCAGTTTTTCCTACTATCTGGAAGGACTCTTTTATCATTCCACTTCACAAAAAGGGTGCGAAGGAGGATGCCCAGAATTATAGAGGTATTTCCAAATGTCGGCAATTCCTAAAGTATTTGAACGTATTATTACTTCTCATTTGCAACATTTATGTTCCTCGCTAATATCACCGTGTCAGCATGGTTTTGTTAAGCGAAGATCGACCACCATCAACCTTCTTGAATTGTCATCTATTGTAATTAATGGATTTAAGAAAAAAATGCAGACTGACGTTATATATTCAGATTTTAGTAAGGCCTTTGACTCTGTCAACCACTCTCTTCTATTATTCAAATTAAATCAGCTTGGGTTTCCATGTAAGCTATTGCTTAAGCTTGGATTTCATGTTATTTGAATGGTAGGACTCAGAGGGTTATATTCAAGAACGCTGTTTCAAAATTGATCTACGTGACATCTGGAGTGCCTCAGGGTAGTCATTTGGGTCCTTTCCTGTTTACTTTGTTTATTAACGATCTTCCCTCTACCATAAAACATTCTCGCGTACTAATGTATGCTGATGATGTTAAGCTTTATCATATAACGATATAGCGTTGGGTTTCAACTTACAGTCAGATATTGATTGTTTTCAGGGATGGTGTGAGTATAACCTTTTAAATTTGATCTGCCTTAAATGCAACGTTATGACTTTTTATAGGGGTACTCCTACTTTTGTTAGTTACTCTCTTTAAAATACGTCACTCGACCGTATATATTCCGTTAATGACTTAGGCGTTCTTCTGGACCCAAAACTTAAATTTGACTGCCACATAATGTCCACTGTCAACAAGGCCATGAGTGTTCTTGGGTTTATAAAGCGTTG
Source organism: Drosophila subpulchrella (assembly GCF_014743375.2). Classification (NCBI taxonomy): domain Eukaryota; kingdom Metazoa; phylum Arthropoda; class Insecta; order Diptera; family Drosophilidae; genus Drosophila; species Drosophila subpulchrella. Next base: position 137,992 of record NW_023665448.1, on the reverse strand, counting down.
GTCAAAAGAATTTGATGACCCTTATACAACCAAATTATTATTTACCTCCCTTGTCCGTCCTATTTTGGAATATTGTTGTTCGGTTTGGAGTCCACAATATCAAGTGCACATTGACCGTATTGAGTCGGTACAAAAAAAATTTCTTCTTTTTGCCCTTCGTAGTTTGAACTGGGATCAAAACGTAAGGCTACCTTCCTATCAGAGTAGATTACTATTGCTTAATTTACCTATACTTGTAAATCGTAGAACAATGCTTGGTACTATTTTTATGCAAAATCTTATTAGAGGTGATATTGATTCTGTAGAACTTGTAAACCGCCTAACTTTTAATGTCCCTGCTAGACTAACACGAAATTATTATCCCCTAAATTTGCCACGATGTACATTAAATTTTTGTCTGCACGACATCATTTGTGTCCCGTCTCTATTTGTTTTTTGTATCTTCCTCGCGAACTCGCATTTTTGCCCAAATTTATAGAAGGGCCCCGCGCGTAACAAGCACGTGCTTGGTGTCGTTGGGCCACTTGTTTGTACTGCTCGTAGTGCATCAACGTCCATCATATATAAATAAAAACAAGGAAGAACGCTATAGTCGAGTACCTCGACTATCAGATACCCGTTACTCAGCTAAAGGGACCAAAGGTAAATGGAGATATGCAAGCAGCAAAGCGAGATTTAAATGCGCCACCTACCGGCGGAAGACAGATTTAAGCATTGTGGGCGTTAGGGTAGGCGTGGCAAATTTTTTTTTGGATCAATCGATAGGTATTGACGAGACCAATACATTTCAGCATTTTTATCTAGCATAAAAATTTTGAGCGCCACAGGCTTGGGCGGTTTGTGGGCGGTAGAGTGGGCGTGGCATATTCGCATAACAAACCTGCGCTGCGTACAAAGCTACGGAATCTAAATCTGAAATCCCAATACTCTATCTTTGATAGTTTCCGAGATATCCGCGTTCATATTTACGATTTTTTGAAGTTTGTGGGCGGTTTGTGGGCGTCCAAGTGGGCGTGGCAAACTTTTTTTTGGGTCAATCGATAGGTATTGCTAAGAACAATTTATTTCAGTTTAAATTTTTACTCTAGCATCAAAACTGTAGAAGCCACAGTTTTGGGCGGTTTGTGGGCGTTAGAGTGGGCGTGGCACTCTACTGAAACAAACTTGCGCTGCGTAAGAAGCTCAGGAATCTGCTCGCCAAATCTCAATAGCCTAGCTCTCATAGTTTCCAAGATCTCAGCGTTCATCCGGACAGACAGACGGACAGACGGACAGACGGACATGGCTAGATCGAGAATATATATACTTTATGGGGTCGGAAACGCTTCCTTCTGCCTGTTACATACTTTCCGACGAATCTAGTATACCCTTTTACTCTACGAGTAACGGGTATAAAAATAAATAAAAGTAAAAATTAACAAAATTGGAGCTGCTGGATACGGTGGGGAGAAAAGCCCCCGGCTGTTTAGCTAGTTTTATTTTTACTGAGAATACGCTTTGGATGACACCTCATTTGTTGAAATCCGATGTCCCGTTCAAAAGTAATTCAAGAAACAAGAAAGGAAGTTAGCTTCGGCAAGCCGAAGCTTATATACCCTTGCAGCTATAATTATTAAATTTAAAAACACAAAAAATGATATTCCCAATAGTATAAGATAATATGTCAAAAAACACCGAGGCTACGATTTGTTATACCCGTTACTCGTAGAGTAAAAGGGTATACTAGATTCGTCGGAAAGTATGTAACAGGCAGAAGGAAGCGTTTCCGACCCCATAAAGTATATATATTCTTGATCAGGATCACTAGCTGAGTCGATCTAGCCATGTCCGTCTGTCCGTCTGTCCGTCTGTCCGTCTGTCCGTATGAACGCTGAGATCTCGGAAACTATAAGAGCTACAATACTGGGATTTGGCATGCAGATTCCTGAGATTCCTGCGCAGCGCAAGTTTATTTCAAAAGAGTGCCACGCCCACTCTAACGCCCACAAACCGCCCAAAACTGTGGATCCTACAGTTTTGATGCTAGAACAAAAATTTTAACTGAAATGTATTGTTCTCATCAATACCTACCGATTGAACCAAAAAAACGCCACGCCCACTATAACGCCCACAAACCGCTCACAAACTTCAAAAAATCGTAAATATGAACGCTGATATCTCGGAAAATATCAAAGATAGAGAAACGGGATTTCAGATTTAGATTCCGTAGGCTTGAGCGCAGCGCAAGTTTGTTACGCGAATATGCCACGCCCACTCTAACGCCCACAAACCGCCCAAATCTGTGGCGCCCACAATTTTTATGCTAGATAAAAAATTTAAACTGAAATGTATTGGTCTCGTCAATACCTATCGATTGATTTAAAAAAACTTTGCCACGCCCACTCTAACGCCCACAACGCTTAAATCTGTCTACCGCCGGTAGGTGGCGCATTTGCTGCTTGCATATCTCCATTTTCCTTTGGTCGCTTTAGCTGAGTAACGGGTATCTGATAGTCGAGGTACTCGACTATAGCGTTCGTCCTTGTTTTATATTATGTTTCCACCAATTTTCCGATCGTTCCTATGGCAGCTATATGACATAGTCGTCCGATTTTGATAAAATTAAATTCGAAACTCAGAACTAATTAAAAAATGTTATTTCCAAGCGTAGGAGGTTATATGTTAAAAAACACCGAAGCTATAATTTGTTTCATATTATTTTCCTACCAATTTTGCGATCGTTCCTATGGCAGCTATATGACATAGTCGTCCGATTTTGATAAAATTTAATTCGAAATTCAGAACTAATTAAAAAATGTTATTTCCAAGCGTTGGAGGTTATATGTTGAAAAACACCGAAGCTATAATTTTTTTCATATTATTTTTCCACAAATTTTCCGATCGTTCCTATGGCAGCTATATGATATAGTCGTCCGATTTCGATAAAATTTAATTCAAAATTCAAAATTATTTAAAAATTGTTATTTCCAAGCTTAGGAGTTTATATGCTAAAAAACACCAAAGATATAATTTTTTTTCATTTTTTTGTCCGATTATTCCTATGGGAGCTATAAGATATAGTTGTCCGATCCGGCTGGTTCCGACTTATATACTACCTGCAAAAGATATAAGACTTTTGGGAAAGTTTCAGCCCGATAGCTTTAAAACTGAGAGACTAGTTTGCGTAGAAACGGACGGACAGACGGACAGACGGACAGACGGACATACGGACATGGCTAGATCGACTCGTCTAGTCATGCTGATCAAGAATATATATACTTTATGGGGTCGGAAACGTCTCCTTCACTGCGTTGCAAACTTCTGACTGAAATCAATATACCCTCTGCAAGGGTATAACAAGATTTTCTTCTTCCCAAAATGAAAATGTTTGTCCCTTTGTTTGTGGGTTTGTATGCATTCCATCTTAGTTTTTGGGTTTTGGAAACCCTATGGGTGTATAAAGTAGCTTGAAGTAGAAAACGTTTGCTCTACGACTTTTGGAAAAACCCGCTAGTTTAGCGGAAAATCGAAAAAAAGCCAGATTTAAAATGCTTATAGTATCTAAACAACTAATGCTACAGAAACGTGCTATATATCTCTGAAAAGATAATTTAATTTGTTAAATACTCTTCATAAAGTAAAATTGTCTGAATATAACAGATTTAGAGTTATGACAAAAATTTAATTTTTAAAACTACTTTTTGACTATTTTCTCAAAATTGAGTCGAACGATTTCTTTTTAAATTTCAAATCATATAGCCCTTGAGATTCCTTAACTTTTAGTATATAACACTTTTTGCCCTAAAAATTACCGTTTGGAAGATATTAAGCGATAAAAAGTGCAACTCGTTTCAGCTCCGTATACGAATTATTTCATACTTATTGGAATAAACAAGATAAAAACCAATTAGATTAAAAATATTCTTATTCGATTTTTTCAATCGGAAAATCGTTTATGATTTTAGGGTCCTTTACTTGCATGAAGCTAATCGAAATAGGAAACTTGATCTATTTGTTCTACCACTTTGGAAAAACCCGCTAGTTCGGCAGGAAATGTAAGAAACGACAGATTTCTCTTGGAATCTGAAACTATGAAGCCCTTGAGATTCCACACTTGTGCTATTAAAATAGGTAACTAAAGCGATAAAACTTGTTGTGCCTAATTTAAGGTGGTGTTCAGCTAAGATTAGGGGTCGAATCTGTGTGTTTGGTTTTTCAATAGCCAAGCCATATGGGGACGACTCCTAGTCATGGTATTGGGGTACTTAAATTCATGAGCAAAAAAAAACTTCTGGTATCAAACAAAAACACCTCTTAACGAGGTAAAAAGTAGTGGCGAACGCGCCTTAACAAACATTTCTGATATCAACAATTGTGACGAAAAATGATATTACATTCGATAAAATAAATAAACTATATTAAATTTATGTATTCGGCACGCCACAACAGAAAATTTACGTGTAGGTATATAAATATTTAATGTTGCGGGCCGAAATCATAAATTTAATATAGTTTATTTATTTTATCGAATGTAATATCATTTTTTTTTATACCCGTTACTCGTTTCTTATTCTTACGGTGATTTTAGTTCATGGTAACCACTTCCTACATTTAAGAAAAGCTTTCTTTATTTAAGAAAATCACTAGTATCACTAGAAACAAATATTTTACACCAAAATCAAAATTTTGCTCTATCCGTAAATTCCCTTCAGGGTTTTATAACATATAACTTTCACCTTTCTGTCAAAATTTTTATTTGTTGTCATTAAAATAAATCTCAAAAGAGTCTAGTAAACTTACCTACTTACTTAATCAATTTGATTTAAATCAAAATAAGAATCATTACAATGCGTGACAATAGTTTTTCGTGGTGGTAAAAATTTATTTTAATTTCAAATTTGTTGGGATTCCAAGCTTAAATAAATTAATCAGCGTTATTTTGCGTTAAGTAATAGTTTTCTTTATATAGCACAGCACCACAACCAACTACAGCTTACAAGTAGGTACCGTAATCATTATGAGTTTTATTTTAAAACTAATGATAATTTTTTGATTTAAATAATAATACAACTCAGAAATAATCAATAGTAATCATTATTTCTAAGCAAAAAAATAAAAAACTAAAATAATGTTTTTTATTCTTTTCATCAAAATAAAACTCACTCTGAAACCACGGCTTCACTGTACCGATTTTTTGAAATTTCTTCAATAAACCTACAAAAAGAACGCAAAGGAGTGTCCTGGAAAACAAAATGGTTATAATGGCCTTCTTCATCCTTGAAGATGATATTTTTGCGAATGAATGCAAATTAATGAAGCCAAAGATTATGAAATAGAACGTTGAAATAAAACATTATTTAAATAGTCACAAGGAAAAAGCCATTTGTTTTGATCTGCCTGATCGCAGGGCACATGCGTGCAGTATTATTTTGACCATTCCTTTACTCTTCTGGGGGAAATTTTTAAATAATATAAAATACGCAAAAAAAACTCAACACCACTTAGATTTGATAAAACCAAAATGCACACTCTTAAGAAAACTATAAGACGACTATGGCTTCTGCATGACTTTAGAATTCTTCACCATCCACTAATATTTTTTTCTTTTCTTACAATCTTCTTTTCACATGTCTTTAACGATTTTTCTTCTCTACTCTATTCGATGAAGGTAATGCAAGAATGTAGACGGTGCCAACTTTCCAATAAACGGCTTTAGTCGACCGGGATCACAAAAACTAATAGGGTGCTCACTGCATAACTTTTCTTACTCCCTTTTTATACCCGTTACTCGTAGAGTAAAAGGGTATACTAGATTCGTCGGAAAGTATGTAACAGGCAGAAGGAAGCGTTTCCGACCCCATAAAGTATATATATTCTTGATCAGGATCACTAGCCGAGTCGATCTAGCCATGTCCGTCTGTCCGTCTGTCCGTCTGTCCGTCTGTCCGTATGAACGCTGAGATCTCGAAAACTATAAGAGCTACAATACTGGGATTTGGCATGCAGATTCCTGAGATTCCTGCGCAGCGCAAGTTTATTTCAAAAGAGTGCCACGCCCACTCTAACGCCCACAAACAGCCAAAAACTGTGGATCCTACAGTTTTGATGCTAGAATAAAAATTTTAACTGAAATGTATTGTTCTCATCAATACCTACCGATTGACCCAAAAAAAAGTTTGCCACGCCCACTATAACGCCCACAAACCGCCCACAAACTTCAAAAAATTGTAAATATGAACGCGGATATCTCGGAAAATATCAAAGATGGAGAAACGGGATTTCAGATTTAGATTCCGTAGGCTTAAGCGCAGCGCAAGTTTGTTACGCGAATATGCCACGCCCACTCTAACGCCCACAAACCGCCCAAGCCTGTGGCGCACACAATTTTCGTGCTAGATAAAAAATTTAAACTGAAATGTATTGGTCTCGTCAATACCTATCGATTGATTTAAAAAAACTTTGCCACGCCCACTCTAACGTCCACAACGCTTAAAGCTGTCTACCGCCGGTAGGTGGCGCATTTGCTGCTTGCATATCTCCATTTTCCTTTGGTCCCTTTAGCTGAGTAACGGGTATCTGATAGTCGAGGTACTCGACTATAGCGTTCTTCCTTGTTTTTCTTACATTTATTAGATTAATTTTGAGTCATTTTAAAAGCATGTTTACGGCATTTTGCGCGAATCCGCCACGGTCCGTCGTCTTACAGCGCGATCGAGAAACTGCCCCATCCCTGGATCAGCCGAAAATCTGTCGCTAAGCAAAAGCTCTCGAATAAATACTCAAGCCAAAAAAATAGTTATATGGGCATTTCTAGGGGTCGCGAACGTACGTTCGTACGCACTAAGTGCAAATAAAACAAGGAAGAACGCTATAGTCGAGTACCTCGACTATCAGATACCCGTTACTCAGCTAAAGGGACCAAAGGAAAATGGAGATATGCAAGCAGCAAATGCGCCACCTACCGGCGGTAGACAGATTTAAGCGTTGTGGGCGTTAGAGTGGGCGTGGCAAAGTTTTTTTAAATCAATCGATAGGTATTGACGAGACCAATACATTTCAGTTAAAATTTTTTATCTAGCACGAAAATTGTGGGCGCCACAGGCTTGGGCGGTTTGTGGGCGTTAGAGTGGGCGTGACATATTCGCGTAACAAACTTGCGCTGCGCTTAAGCCTACGGAATCTAAATCTGAAATCCCGTTTCTCTATCTTTGATATTTTCCGAGATATCCGCGTTCATATTTACAATTTTTTGAAGTTTGTGGGCGGTTTGTGGGCGTTATAGTGGGCGTGGCAAACTTTTTTTTGGGTCAATCGGTAGGTATTGATGAGAACAATACATTTCAGTTAAAATTTTTATTCTAGCATCAAAACTGTAGGATCCACAGTTTTGAGCTGTTTGTGGGCGTTAGAGTGGGCGTGGCACTCTTTTGAAATAAACTTGCGCTGCGCAGGAATCTCAGGAATCTGCATGCCAAATCCCAGTATTGTAGCTCTTATAGTTTTCGAGATCTCAGCGTTCATACGGACAGACGGACAGACGGACAGACGGACATGGCTAGATCGACTCGGCTAGTGATCCTGATCAAGAATATATACACTGGTCGGCATATGTATTTTGACAAAATAAAAGTTAAGTATACTCATAACTTGAATTTACTTCTTGTAAACTATAGGCATCAATGGAAAGGTAATTTCAATGCCGTTTGAATGATACAATACATTTCTTTACCCATTCAGTACTTATTGAAAAGGACGAATTTGTGTAAATCAACTTTGAAATTTTTAAAAAAAACTTTTTTCCTCGTCTTGAAAACTTAAATTTTTTGATGCAAAAAGTTTCTTCAAACAAAAATAATAGTAACTGCAAAAAGAATTTTTCAAAAATCATTTTTCTTATATTTTTTATGAATTTTTGAAAATGCTTAAAAACAGGCATTTGAGCCATATTTTTGTCTTTTTCATACAAATTTTTTCCGACATTGTCACCTTCAAAAATTCATAAAAAATATAAGCAAAATGATATTTGAAAAATTCTTTTTGCAGTTACTATTATTTTTGTTTGAAGAAACTTTTTGCATCAAAAAATTTAAGTTTTCAAGACGAGGAAAAAAGTTTTTTTTAAAAATTTCAAAGTTGATTTACACAAAATCGTCCTTTTCAATAAGTACTGAATGGGTAAAGAAATGTATTGTATCATTCAAACGGCATTGAAATTACCTTTCCATTGATGCCTATAGTTTACAAGAAGTAAATTCAAGTTATGAGTATACTTAACTTTTATTTTGTCAAAATACTTATGCCGACCACTGTATACTTTATGGGGTCGGAAACGCTTCCTTCTGCCTGTTACATACTTTCCGACGAATCTAGTATACCCTTTTACTCTACGAGTAACGGGTATAAAAATGAAAAAAAATCTTTTCTGAATTTTTTTTTTGCTATTCGATAGCATTTTGTTAGTTCTTTGCTTAGTGTAATTTATGGGATTTATTGAGCTATCGTTTTCATAATTTTGGCAAAAAACATGCGGTCGCTAACGTACACAAAATGGAAGTCGACTTTGGCTTAATCTAGTAAAATGCAAATATCTGCGAATTGGGACGGAATGTTCTAAAGCAATAACTTTACTTTTAAAATGGATTTATGTAGCTTTCATTCGAGTTTGTTCCCAAGGAAATATCTCCGTTTGTTTTTTTTTTTATTGAATTAAGTACCGGTCGCGAACGTACGGGTCGCGAACGTACGATTTTTCCATGTTGTTTTATTAACAGTTAATCGAAAAATTTTTTGCTCTCCTTGAATTTTTATCTTTTTATTAGATTGCAATAAAGAGATTTGGTAGAAAAAGTTCAAACAAATCATATGTTTTCCTTGCGAAAAAATTAATCATAAAAATGCCTTTAAAAGTAGCTAAAAATGAAAAGAAGTGAATTTTTTCAGTTTTCAGGGAAATTTCTACAGCAAAACAAATGAAATATGCTTTGGTTCCACTGTATTATGAAAATATGGCCATTGATTTGTGAAAATCCGCAAAAAATTCAATGATTTTGAAGATTTTTTTGCTTGGGTCCGACTCTGGCGCCAAAAATCCGGCGGTAACCCCATTCCCAGAGAATGAGGTGAAAATACCGACCAGAGAAAGCCTGACAACTGTTCCTGTTACTCTCACTCAGTTCGAATATTGCTACATAACCTATTCTAAAGCAAGCGCTACAGCCTTCGCAAGAATAAATGTATGATTCCTAATACTGAGCATCTTCAAGTAATGCGTTATTATTAAGCAGCCTTCGACTAGCGGCGTGACATAATTAAAACAAGGAAGAACGCTATAGTCGAGTACCTCGACTATCAGATACCCGTTACTCAGCTAAATGGACCAAAGGAAAATGGAGATATGCAAGCAGCAAATGCGCCACCTACCGGCGGTAAACAGATTTAAGCGTTTTGGGCGTTAGAGTGGGCGTGGCAAAGTTTTTTTAAAATCAATCGATAGGTATTGACGAGACCAATACATTTCAGTTTAAATTTTTTATCTAGCACGAAAATTGTGGGCGCCACAGGCTTGGGCGGTTTGTGGGCGTTAGAGTGGGCGTGGCAAACTTTTTTTAGATCAATCGATAGGTATTGACGAGACCAACACATTTCAGTTAACATTTTTTATCTAGCATAAAAATTGTGGGCGCCACAGATTTGGGCGGTTTGTGGGCGTTAGAGTGGGCGTGGCATATTTGCGTAACAAACTTGCGCTGCGCTTTAGCCTACGGAATCTAAATCTGAAATCCCGTTTCTCTATCTTTGATATTTTCCGAGATATCCGCGTTCATATTTACAATTTTTTGAAGTTTGTGGGCGGTTTGTGGGCGTTATAGTGGGCGTGGCAAACTTTTTTTTGGGTCAATCGGTAGGTATTGATGAGAACAATACATTTCAGTTAAAATTTTTATTCTAGCATCAAAACTGTAGGATCCACAGTTTTGGGCGGTTTGTGGGCGTTAGAGTGGGCGTGGCACTCTTTTGAAATAAACTTGCGCTGCGCAGGAATCTCAGGAATCTGCATGCCTAATCCCAGTATTGTAGCTCTTATAGTTTCCAAGATCTCAGCGTTCATACGGACAGACGGACAGACGGACAGACGGACATGGCTAGATCGACTCGGCTAGTGATCCTGATCAAGAATATATATACTTTATGGGGTCGGAAACGCTTCCTTCTGCCTGTTACATACTTTCCGACGAATCTAGTATACCCTTTTACTCTACGAGTAACGGGTATAATGATCGTGGATACCTTGGGTGTGCCAAAAAATGAGAAGAAAAAACTTCGTTGCAAATACTCCATTGTCTTATATCACTGTGAACAGCAGTACACGTAGTGGTGAAGCGCGCAAGAGAGCGTGCGAAGACAACTACTATATATAGCCGCAGAATTGAAAATCTGCCATTATGGTCCGATCATAACGAGTGAGACACCAATCGAAAGGTATCGCAAAAACTAAGAATATTGCATAACAAGACTTTCGAAGTATAGATTTCTTTGGAAGAAAAAGCTGTGAAAGTGTAAAAGTAAAAATTTAGAAAATTGGAGCTGCTGGATACGGTGGGGATAAAAGCCCCCAGCTGTTTAGTTAGTTTTATTTTTACTGAGAATACGCGTCGAATAACACCTCATTTTTTGAAATCCGATGTCCCGTTCAAAAGTAATTCAAAAAACAAGATTTTCTTCTTCTTCCCAAAATGAAAATGTTTGTCCCTTTGCTTGTGGGTTTGTATGCATCCCTTCTTAGTTTTAGGGTTTTGAAAACCCTATGGGTGTTTAAAGTAGCTTGAAATAGAAAACGTTTGTTCTACGACTTTTGGAAAAACCCGCTAGTTTAGCGGAAAATCAAAAAAAAAGCCAGATTTAAAATGCGTATAGTATCTGAACAACTAATGCTACAGAAACCTGCTATATATCTCTGAAAAGATAATTTGAGTTGGTAAATACTCTTCATGTTGTTTTTGCAGGCGCATCAACAGCATTACTTTCCAGCTATCTCGCAATCCCTCTCTTAGTTTTTTTCTGATTCCCTTAATCGAAAGCTTAAGCATACAGAGTGCTCTTCTCGCACTTTTAACTGTTTGCTTGAAATTTTCGATCTTGAAAAAATAGCTCATACCAAGTGTGCCGGGTATATCGGTCGAACTAATGATGACCTGGCAAAGGGTCCTGACTTATTATATTGCTGTGACCAGTAGGGCGCTTGTCAAAGAAATTGGCAACACACAACATTTATCATACAATTCAATATGTCCGCCAGAATTCAAAACTGCCGCCAGGGCTTAGACTTGCCGCCAAGAATTAAAATGGCCGAACAAAATGTTTACAACACTAAAAAGAGGCATTCGATAGAGTTTCATGAGCAACTCTGGTCCCACAATTTCCAATAAACAAGCCCTTATTACTGAAGCATATCGATTATCCAGTCTTTTCCGTTCTGGACCGTGGCCGTGTGAGGATCGTTCTCCCCTGAACAAATTTTCTTCAGTGATTAAACTCAAACTCAGTGATATGCCCAAACTAAATTTGCAAAATATCAGTCATCCTCGGCCATTGCTACGGTTTTTTGTTACCATTAGGTCGCTATTGATAAATGAAAGTAAGTTTAACTAATATTTCGTGAAAAAACCCCGTCTTTCATAAAATATTTCGCTTCATAGGTAAAGTCTTGGAAGTCCAGTGGTCTCCTTCATGTAGCTTACGGCCCAATCCTTAAGTCGGGGAAATTTCTGCCCAGATCAGCGCCAGCATTATCATAAGCTTTTCAACATACACCCAAAGGCGTCAATCTACAATCCTAATCAAGAAAGTGCATATAAAGCAGTGAAAGTTTTAATCGGATTGGGAATTCTCAGTGCACCATTTGTCGCACATACACACAAGCAACACAGTGCTTGTGTTGCTGACGCACATACAACCAAGCAACACAGCGCACAGCGCACCCGTTATTGAAAGTGCGCAAGTGGGCAGGCCCAAACCTGCCACACCCGGTTTTCATTTGTGATACGGAGAAATGCAACACAAAAACTACTTATTAAATAATCTTAACTTCTATATTCATGTATCTAATTTAAACTAAATTCCTATCAGTTAACTAATTAAAATATAGAATTATAATAAGAAGTTAACGTAAATTATCCAAAACCTAGTGTAAAACCATTATGACATAGGCAAATCTCGTCATGCAAGCAAGAGTTTAAGCCCCTGGAAGTTTTTTTTCCCAATTTATGTCAAAACACAGTCAATTGAAATGTAGTTCTTGATTTATAATCAAAAGTTACAGCCAATAATAAAACATATTTCAAGCGCTTTTAACGTCGGATATGGTGGGTAAGTGATCGGCTCCCGTCGTTATGCTATATTTTTATTGACTATATACATATATTCAAATAATCTTGATATAACGTAAACTTTATATGACACCCAACTTTGTAAATTTAATGGTTACCTTTGTTAGTATTACTTTTCTAATATTAAACCTATTATAAACATTCACTGCTAAATTTTTTTTATGGAAGCTTGCATCAAGGAAGATGATTAGGAGCTAGGCGTGTGTCGAAGGGATGACCAACCTGTATCATGTTATGTGGCTTCGGTGATCATGGTAGGGTGGGCAATGTCAGCGGTAAATAACATCCTCGCTGCTGACACCGACACACACACATCAGCTGCTGACATTCTATATAGGCAGCCCCCTTCTTTTTAGGTATTCTCTCCCTCTTTACCCCTATCTTAGTTCTGTCCCCCAACAATTAACCTCAATGTCAGTTCGCACACGAATTTAAATAGGAATATTGTATATACATATGCGAGTAAGTAGCACTCTGGATCAAATTGGAAACCACTCCCTTTACCGACGAAACAAGAGCCATAACCAGCGCGTGCCCCACTTGAAGCTACAACCACTATCTTTCGTTGCTGTTAGAGTCATTCGTAATATGGTACAGACCCTTGTCTACAAATTGCGCACGAGATGAGATCTTTTATGCGCCAAACTGAAGGTGGCTTAAAGGGTGTAATTAATAGCTTCGGCGTAGCTAGAGATAGTTTTCGCCGAGCAGATGAGTTACTCTCAGCGCTAGATTAACAATTTAAAGCCCTCAAGATATTGGATGAGTCTCCTAAGGGAAAAAATGCCTCTGGCGGTAGGCAGCCTAGTGAGAGCAACCCACAACCCCCGAAAAGTGACGATCGGTCGGTCGACCTCAGCAAATCCGCAAATGCTGCTAGAATTAGCAGCTAAAAAAGATATAGACAAACTGCAATCTGCATCGTCTGAAATTGATTCACCAGTTCCATCTTCACTAAATATCATGACACCATCAGTTAATACTGAGCCTATTCTACCGGCACAATTTGGCTCTGCAGAAACACAATCTGCCGCACCAAAACCCCTATCAGTGGTTCTGCCAAAACAACAAATATTTGTTTCTCGGTTTTCCCCTGACCAAACGGCCTCCGAGGTGTTGGACTATATACAAAATAAGACAAAGGCCAAAAAATATTACCATGGAAAAATTTAATTTTACCCATGCCAGGGAAACCTCGTCTTTTAAGATCTCTGTTCCAAACGAGCTCTTTTCAGCCGTATGTTCTGCAAATTTCTGGCCTGCACTTATGGTTGTAAAGGAATTCGAAACTAGGAATAGGAATTCAAGTAAAAGAATATAACTTGTAGAAACAAGACTCCCCAGTAGTGTCGCTCCTTCAACTTCTACCGTAGCACCTTCTTCAAAAATCTAAAAACTAGCTTACTCTTTCCTATCAGAATACCAGAGGCTTTCGTAGCAAGCTAACTAAAGTGTATTCGGATAGTCTTTCTTTTGCATCTCACATTATTGTGTTCACTGAGAAATGGTTAAAACTGGATATCCTAAATTCCATTTATAGGCATGATCGATCGTCCAGGCGAGGAGGGTGAGTCTTAATCAGTCTCAGGTCGGTAGAGATTCGTGTTGAGGAATTCAATAATACTGAATTCGTATTTGTAAAGCTGTCGATCCCTGGTAGTTTTATATATATCACCAGCTCGTACATTCCGTCTGCATCTGAGTTCCCGGAGTATTTAAATCATCCTTTTGCTATACTCTCAAATAAGCTGTCCAAGAGACCATCTTGTAGTGCTGGGAGACTTTAATATACCTGGAATTAAGTGGTCCACAGATGATAAAACGAAAGTCTAACTTCCTTTAGCTCGTAGTGATTTCACTGAAGATTTGCTTGACATATCTTTATCTCAAGTTAACTTCATTAAAAATTCCTTAGGCCGTTTACTGGACCTGAGCTTTGTAACTAATCCGGACTGCGTCTTTCTGCCCAAAGTAGGACCTCTTACTCAACCCGAAGATCCACATCATCTTGCTTTCGAGGTCTCAATCGACACTTGTGCTGTGCTAGAAGAAAATTCAGAGAAGTCAACTAAGCGATTACATTGTTTTCGCAAGGATGACTTTCAGGGGCTAAATCTTTATAAATCAGTTTGATTGGTCCGATCTCTTCTAATCCCAAAATATGGATGATGCTATAAATATTTTCTATAGTACAGTAAATTCATTTTTCAATTCTTGTGTTTCGTTGTACTATCCGTCAGTCTCCAACAAGCCACCTTGGTTCAGTAAAGAGTAAAGAAGTCCTGTTCTCAATCTATTTATTCTACATACTTAAGTGTTCGGTCTAGTTTTACCTTGCATAACTCTCTGTGTTACAAAGTCTATTCTTAGGTGGAATTTGTCCAGTACAATTCTGATTGTTACAAAAATTACCTGTCTCGTTGTAAGCGTGATTTCAAAAGTAATCCTAAGCTTTTCTTTTCTTTCGTCAATTCTAAACGGAAATCTAACTGCTTCCCTCCCTCTCTTTTTCTCAATAATAATGTAGCATCTGATGATAATAATATTTTCAACATTTTTATTTAATCTGTCCCTAAGTCAATGTAGATTTCCATCCATATGGAAGGAATCCTTTATTATCCCATTGTTTAAAAAAGGGAACAAGTCCGATATCTCAAACTATCGTGGTATTGCTAAACTCAGTTCTATTCCTAAACTTTTTGAAAAAATTATTACCTGTCAGTTGCAGCATCATTGCAGGTCTATTATTTCACCTTGTCAGCATGGCTTCACTAGATGTCGCTCTACTTCTACAAACCTACTTGAATTTACGTCTTTAATTACTAGTACTGACACATCATCAAACTGATGTGATTTATACCGATTTCTCTAAAGCTTTTGATTCAGTGAACCATAGGATTCTTATTTATAAATTGTCCCTTTTAGGTTTTCCACTCAACCTACTAGAGTGGATATTTTTCTACCTTTCTAATAGAACTCAAATGGTCTGTTTTAATAATAAAATTTCCAAAATAAGTAATGTTACTTCTGGAGTGCCACAGGGTAGCCACCTGGTACCTTTACTGTTTGGCTTAATGATTAACGATCTACCTTATGACATAAAATCGTCAACTGTTTTAATGTATGCAGATGATGTCAAGCTATGTTTGTCCATGTGCTTACCTAATTCATATAATGACCTTCAATTAGATCTTGATTGTTTGTATACGTGGTGCATGATTAACATGTTGAATTTGAACTATTCTAAATGTAACTTTATGACCTTTTATCGTTGTAATCCATCTCTCTATTCTTATTGTATCGGAAATAACGATACGTATTTTTTCTGTTCAGGATCTTGGCGTTCTATTTGATCATAAACTTAGTTTTAAAGACCATATATCTACTATAACTAACAAAGCCAGAAGTCTCCTGGCGTTTATGAAGCGTTGGTCAAGGGAGTTTGATGATCCATACACAACAAAGCTTTTGTATGTTTCTCTTGTTCGTCCGTCAATGGAATATTGCTCGTGTATATGGTCACCTCAAATTAGCTGTTACCAAAATATGTTAGAGTCCGTTCAAAAACCATTTCTTTTATTTGCTTTGAGAGGTTTAAACTGGGGCACAGGAAGTCGATTGCCCTCTTATCATGCGAGGTTGCGCCTGCTGGACTTACCAACCCTGAACCATCGTAGAAAGTGTCATGGAGTTATGTTTTTGCATAAATTAATTAATGGTGATGTCGACTCTCCCTTCCTTCTTAGTTCCCTCAACTGGAATGTACCCTGTAGAACAGTTCGTCGTTTTCGTCCGTTGTCCCTGCCAATTTGTAGATCCAATTATGCCCTTAATGATCCTTTTCGGGTTCTTTGTGACGACTATAATGCACTGTGTCACGTCTTACTGTTTGATAGCCCTAATGCAACTAATTATGATAAACTTATGTATTTTCTATCTTCCAATAATTTGTAAATTTCTATGTTACTAGCCATTCTATGTGAGCATGTATTTTAAACTGTTTATTGTTATGTCGTCTTTTTCCATGTCCGCGATTTCGTTTACTTGCCCAAATCGGTTTAGGGCTCCGCGCGTAACAAGCATTGCTTGGTGTCGTAAGGGCCACTTGTTTTTACTGACCATAGTGCATCAACGTCCAAGAATATAAAATCGTTGTAAAGTTCAATTCTCTCAGAATCCGAGAAAGTTTTTTAATTTTGTTAACACTAAGCGTAAATCCACCAATCATCCTTCCTCCTTATCTTTTGAAAATATTACCACAACAACTGAACAGGCAATAGCCGATCTTTTTGCCAAGTTTTTTCAAACGACAATTATAGAGGTATCTCTAAGTTGTCAGCGATCTCAAAGCGTTTTGAAAATATTATTACTCCCCACTTGCAGCACCTCTGTAGGTCTGTAGGGTCTCTTTAGGGCTTATGAACAACAACCACTAACCTTTTGGAACTTACTTCATTTGTGATAAAGGGATTAAAAAACAACTTCAAACAGACACCATTTACACTGACTTTAGTAAAGCATTTGACTCTGTTAATCACGATCATCTAGTTAGAAAACTGGATTTATTAGGGTTCCCACAAGGGAGCCACCTGGGGCAGCTACGTTTTACTTTGGTTATAAACGATCTTCCCTCAGTAATAACTAATATGCCTGCAGTACAAGGATACTTCTTGCTAGTCCGACTCGCAATCCGACTTAAATAATTTTCATACATAGTGCTCTGACAATTTACTGAATTTAAATGACTTTAAGTGTAAGGTAACGACTTTTTGTCGAGTCAATCTTCAATATGTGACATACACGTTGAGTAAGGGCTCATTCGATAGAATACCTCCAGTAAACGATCTTGGCGTTCTTTTGGACCCAAGACTAAAATTTGCTGATCATATTTCGTCCATAGTGAATAAAGCTAGGCGTGCGCTTGGCTTTATTAAAAGGTGGTTAAATGAATTTATTTATTTTTTTCGCTTGTCCGCCCGATATTTGAGTATGGAACTCCCGTCTGAAGTCGCCAATACGGAATTTATGTTGATCGTATCGAATTTTACAGAAGCACTTTTTGCTGTTTGCTTTAAGGTGCCTAAACTGGGATGCAAGCCTAATCTTACCTTCTAACTCAATTTGTACCTAAATTTATACACCTTGCGATACCAATGGCCATCAAAGAGCGGGTTATTCACATAATGAGGCTGTTCAGTCCCACGGTACTTGGTTCGTATACACAGCTGATAGCCCTGCCAACTGAAGACGAAGGTCAGGACATCTGGCAACCCTACAGAACTTGAGAGAAGGGCAGAGAGAACTACAAGCTTCAGCGACCGGAACAACATTGTCTTCTTTTATTTTGCTGTCCATTGCGACCCATTATTGTGTAAAGTTAATTAATGAAGAAGAGTGAAGTGTACACATTATAAGCTAATGAATTAAAGGCTAAACTGTTATATTTGAACTTCAGTCGTTTAATTACTCCCAAGAGCTCCTCTTACGATGACAGCCGTACAGAGCCTTTTTCGGCACGGCTACACAACTGAACATGGTGGCCCATGAAATCTCAGTTTGATCTTTCAATTGTTAGTTAAAAAGCATAACACCCATCACTCCATCTAACACAAATTGCGATCGTCTCCGTTTGTGCCCCCAACAAGTGCTCTCACACCGATAGAGCACAGTCACCAACACCAACACACCCGGTCGCCTGACAGCGCTTCTACACACACACACACGGGTGCTGCAAGAAGGCCCGTTATAATTTCGCAACCAAGGAAAAACTTCTACTCAAAGCGGAATCGGAAAACAGTACAGCCTGCGCTCACGCTATATTCAACGTTACGTAAATTCAGGCATAAGTAAAAAGGGAAAGATCACGAGAGTACGGGTGCTTTTTTGATTTATCAAGCAGAGCTAGCTAGGTTCAAAATAAATTGGTAAAAATTCTCATAATATGTCTGACCACGAGGCTGATGATCCGGCCTTAGCAGGTTTTGTTACATTTCAAAGGGAGCGTCTTCAAAGTCTAACCCGTCTGCAGCAGAACTATAAGAAGGATTCCGCGTCTTGAAAAAACGAAAGCTATTATATGAAGCGCCTGCAGCAAATCGAGAGTTTAAACTCGGCTTTTGAGACCACCCATCAAGTAATCATCTGCACCGAGGGATATGCCAAAACGGACTATCACGCCAAGAAGATCGCCGTCAGTTTTGAGGATCTGTACATGGAAACCTATTGCCTTGTAGCTGAAGGCGAACGTATAAAGTTTCCGGTGATGCCGTCCTCAGCCTCTTCACCAACCGCCGTGTCGACGGTTGCCGACGCACGTGTCCACATGCCACAACTGCCAGTGCCCAAGTTTAGCGGAAACTACGTGGACTGGCCAGGATATTATGACGCCCTTACTCGGTTAATTCATTAAAATGAGCGGCTGGACAATATTCAACGGTTTCATTTCCTCAAGGAATCTCTGCCAGCTGGTCGAGATTGCGATACTCGTCAAATTCCTTTGACGGCCGCTCATTATACGGTGGCATGGGACACACTAATTCAGCGCTATAACAATCCACGCGTGGTCTTCTCCAATCACATGAACATGTTGAACCAGTTGCCAACCCTAAGCAAGGAGAAGCCCGATGATATTCGATCCATGATAAGTGCAGTCAACGTCTGCGCAGCCGCCTGTAACACCACCAACGCGTCATTGCAGGACGGGGATCACTGGCTCGCCCATTATTTGATCCTCGTACAAGGATCTCGAAAAGTTTCTCAACAACCTGTTAATCACCCTAGACGCCATTGAAAATAGAAACTGTTCGGGCATCAGCAAATCTGGATCATCACTAGATCATCACACTACAAAACGTATCTCGGTTCATAACACCCACGCGCAACCAATCCCCCATGTGCTTCGTTGCCCACACTGCAATGGTAATCATATCCTTTGTCGATGTCAGCGATTCCTTAGCTTGGATTGCTACCAACGAAGGAGGTCGTGAGTAAGTCAAACATATGCCTCAACTGCCTGAGAAAATCGCACATGCTGCCCCGCTGTTCAAGTGTAAAGAATTGCTACCACTGTGGAGAACGCCACCATTCGTTACTTCATCCTGCAGCGGCGCCAAGCATCACTCAAGCACCCCAACCTTACTCGCCGACCGTATCATCTAGTCAACCACATATCGCTTCGATTATGAACAACGACACCTCACCAGTTAGCCTCCTTGCTAATCCAAACCTCCAATGTTATTCTTCCACAGCCTCCCATGCAACGCGACAGAATACGGATTATTGTCTGCCACCCCCAGAGCGGCGCTCAAGCAACAATAGCTGCCCTCATCGATCAGGGGTCGGAAGCTACAATAATCTCAGAGCATACCGTCCAAGCTCTCCAGCTTCCACGATCGCCGGCGTCGACCAAACTACTGGTCAACGGTGCAACTTTACGGCAAGATGCTGCATCCGAACGTCGCTAAAGCCAACGTTCAATCTAGATGTCGACTCTGCGTACGTTATGAACTCGCTGACCTCACATCTACCAAACCAATCTTTTTCGTCTCAAAATTGGAAACACATCAACGGACTCCAGCTCTCGGATCCTCTATACTATCGCTCAAAGCGCATAGATCTTATCATCGGAGCCAACCTCTTGGCGGGTCTTATCCTTCCGGGAACCCGAATCGGAAACCCAGACGAACCTATTGCTTAAAGTTCTCACCTAGGTTGGATGATACTCGGCAAATTCCAGGATTCAATCCACACATTTAATATTCGCTGTCATTAAGCCACCCTAGATACGGAATCGCTTTTGAAAATTTTTTGCGAAATAGAATCTGTGGTGGTGTGAGTCCTTCTTTAAGGAAACGCACACACGTCAACCAAACGGTAGTTTTATGGTAAGACTACCTTTCAAATGGCATTTCGATCCCACACTGACCCTAGGAAAATCGCATCAAGTCGCTTTAAAAGGTTTCTTAAATTATAGCGGCGTTATCAATGGAATCCAGACAAATGTATTCGCTATAAGGAGGGAATCGAAGAATATTTTGAATTGGGACAAATCACACCAGCAGTCTCTAGTGAGAGATCAACAGTCATTACCTCCACAAAATCCTGTTGAGTCGAATCCTGCGTTCTTCCTCATCACGCTGTTTATAAAGAAGACAGTCTCACCACCAAACAGCGCATAGTATTCGACGCATCGGCAAAGACCGCAAACGGTCGATCTCTAAACGATGTATTGTCCGTAGGACCCACTCTACAAAATGATCTCCCTGCAGTTTTGCTGAATTGGAGACAGTACCGACATGTTTTCACCGCCGACATCCAGCGCAGGTACCGCTGCATCGACGAACATCCGGGCGACACGCAGTACCTGCGGATTTTATGGCGGGCGGCGGATGGAAACATCAAGGAATATTGTCTGTCAATTGTAACTTTCGGTACCGCTTCTGCACCATTCACCGCCATCAGAGTCGTTCGTCAACTTGCAGAGGATGAACGCGAAAATTATCCACTGGCGGAAGAGGTCTTAAAGAACGAAATCTACGTCGACGATATTCTTTCTGGTGATCACACTATCTCAGCAGCACAAAACAAGAGTTTACAAATCCAGAACGCTCTAAAATCCGCAAATATGGAATTGAGAAAATGGTCTAGTAACGACATAGCGCTCTAGACAGCATTCCTTCATCAAACCGATGCAATCAAACGTCACGAAGCTGGGACAGCTCTGATACAGTCAAAACCTTAGGAATGCATTGGTTACCTAACCAAGACTGTTTCACATACAAATTGCAAGCGAGCATTCCCACGGGTTCAACCAAAAGAGAAATTCTTACGAGCATCGCCAGACTTTTCGATCCCTTAGGACTAATCGCCCCTATTCTCATTTCAGCAAAATTAATTCTAAAGGAAGTCACAATGGCACACTCCTTTCCGAGAACGATCGCAAGCACTTAGGGTGGGACGACCCAGTGCCCAGTTCCATCGCTAACAAATGGAAAAAGTTCCGTGTCAATCTGGAGGACATCAGCAAAATCCGAATACCTCGCAGCGTACGGTATACGCCAGACTTTAGCCATGATATCCAGTTGCACGCTTTCTGCGACGGGTCCCCTCACGCCTACGCAGCGGCGGTTTACATGCGTATACCCCAACCGGATTCATCGTTTTATACCACTCTCATCACTGCAAAATCCAAAATCTCTCCAACGAAACCCCTAACGATCCCGAGGACCGAGTTATGCGGCGCTGTGCTGGCAACCAAACTAACTAAATGGGTAGTAGCAAACAATCGTTGGAAAAACGCTCAAATCTCCGTTACATACTGGACGGACGCCACTATCGTTGTCCACTGGATCAAAGGAGATGTTACTAGATGGAAAACGTTCGTTGCCAATCGCGTTGCCTACATTCTGGACCACAGCGATTCAAACCAATGGAGACATGTTCCCACGGCGGATAATCCAGCAGACAGCGCCACGAGAGGACTATCCCCATCAGAAATCTCCATCTTTGATCTCTGGTGGCACGGACCATCATGGTTGAGGCAACACTCCAGTGAATGGCCGGACACAGAAGTACCGAACATAACGTTTGATGAGCAGTCCTTAGAAGCAAAATCTTTGCAAATTCGTTTGCACAAGTAGACATTAATATTATTGAGCGGTTTTCGACTTACACCAAACTCGTTCGAGTCATAGCATACATACTGCGCTTTTGTCACAACGCTCAATCGAAGAAAACCAGATCTTACAGTCAGCTGTCGCCAGAGGAACTGGACAATGCACTTCGCTGCGTCGTGAAAATAGTACAAGCCGAAACCTTTCAATCCGACATGCACGCGATCCTCGCAGAAAATCCTCTGCCTCCGAAGAGCATCCTAAGAAATCTCACTCCCTTTCTTGACGACGGCATCTTACGCGTTCGCGGTCGTCTCAAACATTCCAACCTTTCTTTCGATCGCAAACATCCAATCATCTTACCGCAGCGTCATTTCTTTACAGAGCTGGTCATTCAGAACTCCCATCAAGCTACCCTGCATGGCGGCGCTCATCTTGCTCTAGCCCACACGAGGTACAAGTTCTGGATTCCAAATGAAAGACAAGCCGTCCGAACAATCCTTCGAAAATGCATCACGTGCTTCCGCGCGTCACCTAGCATCGGAAGTCAATTGATGGGCGACCTGCCGGTGCACAGAGTCAACCCACCAAACCGCCCATTCATTGCGACCGGCGTCGATTATACCGGGGCAATCGAAATCAAGGCAGCACGGCTTCGTGGGACAAGCACTTACAAGGGATACATTGCTATATTCGTCTGCTTGGCTACAAAGGCAGTTCACCTAGAAGCGGTTACCGGACTCTCGTCGGAACACTTCCTACTAGCATTTTCTCGTTTTACTGGTCTCCGAGGACCAGTTCAACATATGTATAGCGACAACGGAACAAGCAAGCGCACAACAGGCGGATCGCGACCACGCTACGTGCCCTACATGGCATTTCACTCCGCCATACTCTCCCAATTTCGGAGGCCTTTGGGAGGCTGGGGTCAAGTCCGTCAAGCATCACCTGAAGAGGACTGTCGGAAGTCACAAGCAAACTTATGAGGAACTCGCAACGGTGCTCATCAGGATTGAAGCGTGCCTAAACTCTCGGCCACTTTGTCCGCTAACAGCTGATCCAGACGACTTAGAAGCTCTCACGCCGGCACATTTTCTCATTGGTGACACCCTGCTCGCACCTGCCCATTGTCGCCCTCAAAACTCGTCGTTCCGTGAGCAATTTCTGTCTCATCAAAATTTGATCCGTCAGTTTTGGACGCAATGGAGCAGAGATTGGCTGTCCCATCTTCAAACTCGCCCAAAATGGTGTCAGGAAAAGTAGAATTTTAAAATCAACGAATTAGTACTCATCAAGGACGATCAACTGCCTCCATCGCAGTGGACGCTCGGTAGAATTACCAGTCTCCATCCTGGAGAGGATTCACTCACACAGTCAAAAACGCTCCATCTCCAAACTTTGTCGCCTGCCGATCTCATGCTAATATGAACCAGCTATTGCTCCCTTGGTAATCAATTGCATCCGTATGTCATTTCCCTTTCTCTTTTTCTTAGCCGCTACGAGTACAGGGGAATTTAGATCCAGAATCCTGAACAACACATGTATCAGGCGGATTTCGCATTGGCGGGCGGCATGTTCAGTCCCACGGTACTTGGTTCGTATACACAGCTGATAGCCCTGCCAACTGAAGACGAAGGTCAGGACATCTGGCAACCCTACAGAACTTGAGAGAAGGGCAGAGAGAACTACAAGCTTCAGCGACCGGAACAACATTGTCTTCTTTTATTTTGCTGTCCATTGCGAACCATTATTTTGTAAAGTTAATCAATGAAGAAGAGTGAAGTGTACACATTATAAGCTAATGAATTAAAGGCTAAACTGTTATATTTGAACTTCAGTCGTTTAATTACTCCCAAGAGCCCCTTTTACGATGACAGCCGTACAGAGCTTTTTTTCGGCACGGCGTCACAACTGCATTTTGTTCTTAAGATGGCCATATGTATCCCTGGTGTCTTATGTGTGATACCAATGGAATTCCGCAATGTTGAGCTTTATAAATTAATATCGAATTAATCGCGAATTCTTCAAAAGAGACTGCTAAAAGGGCTTATGTAATTTTAAATGATGATCCAATGATTTACCGCGAGTTCTGAAGATGGCGAAGGTGCATTATGTGCGGTACGAATTTCAATTAAATTGGATTGGATTAAATTGGCCATAGCTTCAGATTTAATTCACCCCCAAGCTACGTTCAATTAACTTTTTATTTAATTATACAATTTTCCTTATTACCTTTATAATTTCTAATGGCAAATAGTCACTAGCATTATATGTTTTAACTGTAAAGAAATATTTTTTTATACCCGTTACTCGTAGAGTAAAAGGAGTAGAGTAAAAGATAAAGTACATATATTCATGATCAGGATCACTAGCCGAGTCGATCTAGCCATGTCCGTCTGTCCGGATGAACGCTGAATCTCGGAAACTATAAGAGCTAGGCTACTGAGATTTGGCGTGCAGATTCCTGAGCTACTTACGCAGCGCAAGTTTGTTTCAGTAGAGTGCCACGCCCACTCCAACTTTGGTTCCTTCAGTTTTGATACTAGAGAAAAAATTTTAACTGAAATGTATTGCTTTTGTCAATACCTATCGATTGACCCAAAAAAAAGTTTGCCACGCCCACATTAACGCCCACAAACCGCCCACAAACTTCAAAAAATTGTAAATTTTAACGTGGATATCTCGGAAACTATCAAGGATAGAGAGTTGGGACTTTAGATTAAGATTTCGTAGCCTTGTACGCAGCGCAAGTTTGTTATGCGAATATGCCACGCCCACTCTACAGCCCACAAACCGCCCAAGCCTGTGGCGCCCACAATTTTCATGCTAGATACAAAATTTTAACTGAAATGTATTGGTCTCGTCAATACCTATCGATTGATCCAAAAAAAAGATCTGATATCAAACAAAAACACCTCTTAACGAGGTAAAAAGTAGTGGCGAACGCGCCTTTAACAAAAATTTCTGATATCAACAATTGAGACGAAACATGATATTACAATCTATAAAATAAATAAACTATATTAAATTTATGTATTCGGCACGCTACAACAGAAAATTTACGTGTAGGTAAATAAATATTTACTGTTGCGGGCCGAAATCATAAATTTAATATAGTTTATTATTTAATGTTGATATCAGAAATTTTTGTTAAAGGCGCGTTCGCCACTACTTTTTACCTCGGTAATAGGTGTTTTTGTTTGATATAAAGTTCAGGCTATGATCGGTGTTATAAGTTGTGAATAAATCGAATTCAAGCATTACTGGACGCAAATAGCAGAGTTCTTCCTTATGAATTACGTTTGTTATGAATTGGTTATTTCATTACAATTTAAAAAAGTAATGCTAATGAAATCTGGTTTTATTATTTTTCAAAAAAGTAATGCTAAATATTGAATTACTTTTAAAATTGTAATGCCAATGAAAAATTAATTCGTTTCTTTGAAAAAAGAAAAGATATTGCATCTTTGCAAAACTTCCCAAAAATATAATGATAATACATTGCATTGATTTTCAAAAAAAAAAAAGCCAATAGAATAACATTTCATTACTTTGGAATACTTTTGTGCGTTGTCCGTCGTAGCTACAGTGCCGCTTGTTGTTGTTGTTTTTGCAGGCGCAACAACAGCATTACTTCCCCTCTCTTAGTTTTTTTCTGATTCCCTTAATCGAAAGCTTAAGCATACAGAGTGCTCTTCCCGCACTTTTAACTGTTTGCTTGAAATATTCGATATTTATATTCCTCTGGTACTGTGGTCCGAATAACACAAACTATGGATACTTTTATCGGCTCTTTTAAAAAATGCAATCAGTTAATCAGAGCTGATCAGTCAAAACTGACGTATTGGCTGCGTGAAAATATAGCTCATACCAAGTGTGCCGGGTATGTCGGTCGAACTAATGATGACCTGGCAAAGGGTCATGACTTATTATATTGCTGTGACCAGTAGGGCGCTTGTCGAAGAAATTTGCAACACACAACATTTATCATACAATTCAAAATGTCCGCCAGAATTCAAAACTGCCGCCAGGGCTTAGACTTGCCGCCAAGAATTAAAATGGCCGAACAAAATGTTTACAACACTAAAAAGAGGCATTCGATAGAGTTTCATGAGCAACTCTGGTCCCACAGTTTCCAATAAACAAGCCCTTATTACTGAAGCATATCGATTATCCAGTCTTTTCCGTTCTGGACCGTGGCCGTGTGAGGATCGTTCTCCCCTGAACAAATTTTCTTCAGTGATTAAACTCAAACTCAGTGATTGTAACGAGTCGCCTTATTCAAATTAACTTCAGGCGGAGGTGGTACCGTGGTGGTCAAGCGCACGCGGGTATACTTGGCTGGCTGCTTGTCGGCTGTGGAAGTGGATAAAAAATGTTTAACCCCATGAAGTGCCTATTTTTTAATGATAATTGAAATCTAACTTCGCGTGCTGGACAAGCTAAACTCGGAAATGAGCAACAACACCTAAAATCGAAAGGAAAGTCCAAAATTCCCATAATACCCTAGCCGAAACTCGCATGATATCTTCCTATGTATCTGCCCTGCAAATCCTCTAAATCGTAATAGGCCTGCCCGATTTCCTTTTTGACTCGAGCTTTAATAAATGCTGGTCCCAATTTGGCGTTGTAGCCGGCCTGAAAATTGCTTTGCTTGAAATTATACTGTCGTTCATTTTTCTCGTACTGCTTTTTCATCACTTCCAACGCCTTATTGCGTACCAACTCAAATGAATCCCAGGCTGGAATGGATCGCCGATCTGAGCGCACAGCAGATGCTGCTAAGTTGTTCATCCCAGTCTTTCTGATCGCTCCGTACATATGACCTGATGGCTGCAATGACAGATCGATTAACCCGTTCTGAAGCATTCGCTTGCGGTGAGTATACCGCCGTAAGGGTGTGAGAAATTCGGTACTCTCTAAGCAGCTTCTGAAACGCTTCAGACTTGAATTGCGACCCGTTGTCGGACACAATTGTCTCAGGAACCCCAAAAGTATGAAAAAGATCTTGCTGCAAATACTTTACCACCACATCGGCTGTCAACTTCTTCACTGCTTTTAGGAACACAAACTTGCTATAGTGATCCAGAACTATAAAAATTCCGACATTCCCACTCCTTGAGCGAGGGTAGGGCCCTAGAAAGGCCCTAGATTCTGGCTGCGCACCTTTGTCGTTTTGCAAGTGATGCACCCTTCAATGTACTGTTTGACGTCCTTTACCAGCCCTGGCCAATAATAATATCGCCTCAATCTTTCTAGCGTTTTGTGAACACCCCCATGAGATGCCAAGGGGTCAATATGAGCCTTCTTTAAAGCCTCTGGAACCAAACCTTGAGGTACCCACAATTTCCAACAGAAGGTATCGTGAATAGCTTCTCCTGAAGTGTGTTCCCCTCTCCGATACACTAGACCGTCTGATACTTTTAGATCCGGAAGCTTGTCAGCGTTGGCCTTAACTCTCAAAATCAGCTCTAAGTAATCTGCATCCTTAAAATGCGGCGAATCCAAGTCCACCAGTAATCCGTGACTAGCGTCTAATGCTGCTACCTCCTCCTCATTTACCCTCGACAAAGCGTCCGGGACGACATTGAGCTTACCGCTTCGGTGCTCAACTTTGAAGTTAAAAGCCTGCAACTTTAACGCCCATTGTGCTAACCGAGAGTGCAGATATGTCTTCGACATAAGCCACTTCAAAGATGCGTGGTAAGTAACTATGGTGAACTCATGGCCCTCTACGTATGCTCTGAAACGTTTAACGCATATAATGGCAGCAAGACACTCCTGCTCGGTCACCGAATAATTTTTCTGCGCCTTATTCATCTTTTTAGACACAAAGGCTATGGGGAATTCGTCTCCATTCTCGGATTTCTGTACTAGAACACCGCCCACACCTGTCTTGCTCGCATCGCAATGGATGTAAAAAGGTTGGCTGAAATCCGGGCTGCTCAATACTGGAGCTGAACTCAACATCTCTTTCAATTTCTCGAACTCCTGCTGTCATTCTGGTGTCATCGAAAACTTCCTTTTCGGCTTCAATAGGTCAGTAAGCGGTGCTGAAACAGCAGCGAAATTGTTTACAAACTTTCGATACCAACCCACCATTCCCAAAAACCTTCTAAGTGCTTTTAACGACTTGGGCAATGGAAATTCCGTCATAGCTGCTATTTTCTCTGGGTCCGTACGTACAACACCTTCACCCACGATATGCCCAAGGTACTTCACGCTCTTCATGCAGAACTTGCTTTTCTCCACATTTAGAATTAGACCCGCTGATTTGATGTATCCTGCCACTTCACTTAACACTTTTAAATGCCCCTCCAAACTATCGGACACAATAAGCAAATAGTCCAAATAAACGAAGACTGCGTTTCTGAGATGGGCAGGTATCACCTTATCCATGAGTCTTGTCATGGTCTGCGAAGCATTGGTCAAGCCAAATGGCATAACCTTGTACTGATACAGGGGCTTCCCCGGTATCGTGAATGCAATTTTATCACGCGAAGCGGGAACCAAAGGTATCTGCCAATAGGCGTCCTTCAGATCCAGACTAGATATAAAATTTGCCTTAGGTAACCTACTTAAAATACCATCTATCTGTGGGAGAGGGTAAGTATCTTTTGTGGTAACCATGTTCACTTTCCTGCTGTCCAGACATAACCGTACCTTTCCTGGTTTCTGAACTAGTACCACCGGCGATGACCACGCACTATCTGACTCTTCGATGACCCCAAGCTTGAGCATTCTATCAACCTCAGCGTATAAAAGTCTTTCGACCGCTGGAGATACAGGGAAATGCCGCTTCTTAACCGGCTTTGCATCGCAAATGTCGATTGAATGCGATATGAGGCTCGTCTTTCCCAAACCAGAGATTGCGAGGGACGGAAATTTGTTGATCACTGTCTTCAACTCGTTGCTTTGCTGGTCAGACAAGGCATGAGAATTATCTGTTAGTTCAGCTATATTCATATCGGGTGGCAGGAGGTCGAAAGCCTTCGAAAAGTCGATACCTAAATACAGCTCCTGACTAAGAAATGGGATTATGTGTAGATCCAACTCTTTGACAACGTCATCATATTGGACTATTGTCTTTAAGCGGCCAACCACGTCCTGCTTCCTACCATCTGCAGTGCTAGCAGATCCCAGAACCTTTTTAAACCTTATCCGGTTTCTAATAACTTGTTCGGCCAATTTTCCTCCTATGGCACTTATTGCGGCCCCCGTGTCTAAGAGTCCTAACACCCTTTGACCCAACAAACAAACTTCCGCGTACGGCTGCTTATCGTAGCTCTTATGTCTTATGGCTTCTATTGTTTTGGTTGCTTGCCAAAATGTTCTAATTCTGTTCACATTTCTGGAACAGCGCTTTCTTTGACCTGGATCCATACTAGTCTGCCTTTTCTGTACGAGCTGTGGCCAGAACTGAATGGGTTTAACAACTGCTCCGCATTCGTTTGTCTTAGCTAGTGTCGATGAATCTATGTTGGCTATTTAGTTATCTCAGAAATTGTCGACTTTTGGCGAGGAACACACGACTGTTGACGTGGCCGTGTGCTCGTCATCCCGTTTTTTTGACATTTAGAGCATGACGGCTTATAAATATTTGGAAGACCACAACCATAACAAAAGATTTTCTTCTTTTTGCCACAATCGACATAACGGTGGCCTTCTCTCCTGCAATTCCAACAAACCAATGCTAGGGCGTCTGTTAATTCGCCATCGGAAAACTCTGTTGCGTCCTCCCCAAGGCTGTCCTGCACCAACTCTGATACCTGCCGACGGAATTGTGTGGGTTTCTGGTAACCATAACTTCGCCTCACATCCTCGAGAAAGCTCTCTCTGCGTCGACAAATATCCCGAAGTTTTGCTATGGAATCTACGCTCACGTTCAGTAGCTCATGCCTAATCTCTGGCCTGAGATTCCTGCAAAGCGTCTCTACCAAGTCCTTTGTAACGAACTGATTTTTATGGTCTGCTCGCTACGAGATTCGTGCGGCTAGCTCAGTATATTGTGTGTTCGTCCCACCAAATTTATATTAACGTGACCGCCCAGTAGCTCAGTGAGAAAGCACAGAATTCACGGGTTCGTATTGGGTTTATTGTGGGTATATTATTACAAGTGTCTTAGTCGCTTGGTTGGCCTGGACTCGTTGCTTGTGACCCTCGGTACGTCCGATGGTCCTGATTGACTTGACGACCTCTCGCCTTTGAAGACTCGGTGCTCCAGTCCTGTAGCTCTCTGAAGATACTCGCAGCTCCCTGAAGATCCTCGCAGCTCCCTGAAGATACTCGCAGCTCCCTCAAGACGCTCGCTGCTCCCTGAAGACGCTCGCTCGCTGATCGCTTCGCACGCGTGACTTGGTGACTGCTGGTAACGACTCGGACTCGCGAGGGGGTCAGCCGTACGGGCTTAGGGAAGCGTCACCGTTCTCAGACTAGGGTGAACAGAAGCTGCGCTCTCCAGGATCGCTCCTTTCGACACACCGCCGCCTGTCCCTTGCTCTGTCCCGGATGGTCCCACTGGGGTTTCCGCTCAGCCCGCGCGGACAGTCAAGGCGGAACGCCAGGAAGCTGCCTCGCGCTTTACTTCGCTTCCACGCCTAGTGTAAACGAACGTTCCACCCTAGCCTCACCCTTTTGCTTTTGGTCCTGGACGTTTCCGCGTGGCTTTTGGTACTCGGGGTTCGGGCACGCCGCTCCGGGACCTCGCAAGTCGAATATGTAGGGCTCTCCTGGACAATTCCACTCGAGACCGTACCGATCGACCGCTCTCCCTTCTGGCTTGTTATATTTGGGGTTCGGGCACGCCGCTCCGGGACACTTTGGTATCTGATTGATCTTGACGGTTTGACTCCTTGTGATCGACTGATCCAGCTGCCAGCGCTCTGCGGCCTTATGTAGGGCCTCCGGGAACCGTTATTTCCCTTTTGCGCACGGCCCGCTGGATCTCTCCACTCTGGGTCCAAAGTCCGTGCGTCCTGGATGACCCACTTGTCGTTCCCGTACCGCTTCCAATCGAAGCTCCGCCCACTGCTGCCATCCCGCTGATTCCTGTGATGCTTGTGGCACGCCTGTGTGCCGCTCCACCGCCGAGATGTGGCACTTCCTCTCCCGGTCCAAAGTTCACGGGAGAGTCCAAAGTCCGATGGAGTCCCGTTACCCGCTTTTGCACACGGCACTCTTGCCTTGCTCGCGAAGTCTCCACTCTCTCTCGATCTCCATCCTCGGTCTCCAAACTCTCTCGCTCTCCTTCATTGGTCTCCAAACTCTCTCGCTCTCCTTCGTTGGTCTCCAAACTCTCTCGCTCTCCTCGCCGCGCCGTTACTACGCGAATTCGCCGCGTATCTGGCAAGCGGCCGGCCATCTGCTGCTGTTTCTATTTGTGGGGAGTTATTCAACTCCTCACATTCCCCCCTTACTTCGGGAAACATTTTAAACTTGTTCCTACTCTCCGGCGTTTTCTTGTTTATCCTAGCCTTCGAGTCCTTGTGATTCCCGCGGCGCTCCCTCGTTGCTCCCTCGATGCTCCCACGACGCTTTTAACTCCGTTGAGTTTCTACAGCGCTGGTCATCCTCCTCGTTGCAACTTGAATCTCCCGCGCCGATATCTTTCCTGACTCCACTGGGACATCGATACTCGTGTGCTATCGATCCCCAGCTCGCTGCTCATCGCTGCGTTCTACTCCTTTCATTTGCTTCCTCCGCCTGGTCACACCATTCGTGTGTGATCGATGTGCGATATCGATATCGACGGTGCGGCGTTGCCACCTGCTCGTTGCGATATTTCCACCTTTGGCCGATATTACCATTTGACGTGTACCCATCGATCGGACTTTCATCTAGTGCCAATCGACCGCCTATCGAGGCGCCCCCTTCCCTGGCCCATGGTGATTTTGCAACTTTCTAGGTAAGTTTTCGCATTTCTTTAAAATTTGTTTCCTCTCATCTTTTTCTTTCCTTCCGGCCTTCACTCGTCAGCCTGATCATCGCGCATGAGTCGCTGGAAGGTGCTATTGACGCCATCGCCGACTGCGCCCCAGGCTTCAGACTCCACGCTGTCTTGGCGTTCTCCTCCTCCACAAGGCACAACTGGCCAGCACAGCTGGCGCACATCCTCACAGCCGGCCATTAGGGAGTACATGATCGTATCGATGGCCTCGTTTTCCAATCGCAGAGTGAACATCTCAGGGGACACCGACATACCCCACACCTTGCTCCGATTGTCCTCCAGCTGCTGTTCCAGTGGCGATTCCGGCTGCGGTTCTACCAACTTTGACACCGTCTGCAGGATGAACCGATTGCTGAACATCGTGTTGCCCAATGCTCCAGCCGTTCCACCTCCTCGGCGTCATCGTGGGTGGGCGGGGCGTGGTCGAGGCGCTGCTGGCGCTGGCAGAGGCTTGTGGCAGAGACGTCGCTTACCTTGTGGATCGCAATTTCCGCGGGGCACATCGACCGGCAGTGGGCGATAATCAAGTTTTTATTTCCTTCGGCCTCCCCTTCTTCCTACGGATCTACGGATCTACGGTACAGCTCTCTGATCTGTGCCGTCTTCCCCCTTCCCTGGCAGACTGTTGATGCGTGTTTTTCTTCCCTCCAATCAGTCCCAATCGAGTCCTTGGACGCTCTGGTTTGCTCCCTTTGTGTTCTTGACGTTCTCCTGATGTCCTTTATGTGTTTCATTGCGCCTTTGTAGATGCCTTGTAGTATCCTTGGAGACGGTTTGTAGTATCCCTTTCGAATCCTTGGAGGTATCCTTGGAATTTGTTCGTAGTATCCTTTGGGCATCCTTGGAGGTATCCTTGGACTCCTTTCGTAGTATCCTTTGGGCATCCTTGGAGGTATCCTTGGGATCCTTTCGTAGTGTCCTTTGGTCATCCTTGGAGGTATCCTTGGACACCCTTCGTAGTATCCTTTGGCCATCCTTGGAGGTATCCTTGGGATCCTTTCGTAGTATCCTTTGGTCATCCTTGTAGGTATCCTTGGACTTTTAATGTTGTTTTGCATCTGTTGTGTCTGCTTGCTGTAGCCGCTCGCCTGTGTTTTCCGTTTGTTGCTGTTTCAGCTCGCTTACGTGGATGGTCCGCTCTTTCTTTGTGTTTATGTGTCTTATTTTGCAGATTACTGGTGACGCAAAACCTATGACTTGGTAAGGTCCGTCGTATCTTGGGGCCAATTTTGCTGCGAACCCCTCGGCCGCTTTTGATAAATGGTGTTCCTTGGCCCACACGACGTCACCCACCTTTGGCGTCCATTGCCTCCTCCTTAGGTTATAATGCCTAGCCTGGTCCTGGGATGCTTTCTCCAGGTTCCGCCTTACAATCTCGAAGATTTCCCTGAGTTTGTTAGCATTCTCTTCCGGGGTCTCTGTCGGTCGTCCGGTCCCTACGGTTTCTCTGTCGTATAGGGCGCTCGGTAGTCTTGGTTCTCTGCCTTGGGTAATGAACGACGGTGTGTAACCTGTGGATTCTGAAACGCTCGTGTTTACTGCCAGCATGATTTCTGGCCATTTTTCGTCCCAGTCTCTTTGGTTCTGCCCTGCGAACTGCGCAATCATTGTTTTCACCGTCCTATTGGCTCTCTCAGTCGGGTTCTCCTGTGGGGTGTATGGAGCTGTGAACTGTTGCCTGGCTCCCATTTGGGCCAGGAAACTCTTGAAGGTTTTGCTGGTAAACTGGACTCCGTTGTCCGTTATGACTATTTTGGGGACCCCATACCTCGCGATTATGCGTTCTTTAAAAGCTTTCTTTAGGGATTCGGCCGTCGCGCCTCGCAGCGGCACCAACTCAGTCCACTTGGAGAACCTGTCTATCAATACCAGCAGCATTTGGTTGCCGTGTTTCGAACGCGGCAGGGGTCCGACGAAGTCCGCACATACCGTATCCCATGGTTCCTCTGGCACCTGCGTAAGCATTTTCCCAGCCATTTGCATCTGATTCGGCTTGAACCTCATGCATGTCTCGCATACTCGCACGTGGGCTCGGGCGTCTCTGTGCATTCCTGGCCAGTAGTACCGGGCCGCCAGACGTGCTATTGTCTTTCGGCTTCCTACATGGCCAGCCGCCGGTGAGTCGTGGTTCTCCTTCAGCACCGTTTCCCGTAGAGCTTTCGGGACGCACATCTTCCATGTTGCAACATCTTCGCTGCCCGCTCTATGAGGTATATTCCTGTACAGGGTGTTACCCTCCATCACGTAGTCTGGATACTTTTGCGGCTGGGTCCTTATCTTTTCGCGCATTTCCAGAGTCCAGCTGCATGCTGCAGAAGCTTCCGCCGCCGACGTCTCCTTGATCCCTCGAAGCGTTTCCGGCAGTGGCTGCCTTGACAAAGCGTCTGCCACCACGTTGAGTTGCCCTTTCCTGTACGCTATTTCGAAGTCGTACTGCTGCAACTCCAGGGCCCATCTGGCGATCCTCCCTGAAGGGCTCTCTATGCTGTTGAGCCACCTCAGTGCCATGTGGTCGGTTACTACTTTAAAGTGGTAACCTTCCAGATACGGCTTGAGCTTTCGGATTGCCCAGACGATTGCCAAGCACTCCTTCTCGGTTGTTGAGTAATTCTTCTCAGCGCTGTTGAGCGTTCGGCTTGAGTAAGAGATTACCTTTTCGCCTCGTTCAGTTTCCTGGGTCAAGATTGCCCCGATGCCGTAGTCGCTTGCGTCAGTTTGCAAGATGAATGGTTTGTCGAAGTCCGGGCATGCCAGTACGGGGTCTGCGACGAGTCTTGCCTTCACCTCTTCGAACGCCGTCTGATGTTCCTGTGTCCACGCCCATTTATTGCCCTTGCGTAGCAGATCGTTGAGAGGTTTGACTATTTTTGCGAAGTCAGGTACAAACCGGCGGTACCATGATGCTACGCCCAGGTACTGTCGGAGCTCTCTTACTGTCGATGGTGGTTCTAGTTCGGCGATGGCTGCTACCTTTTCCGGATCCGTGCCTATTCCTTCGCTAGTCACTCGATGACCGAGATATAACAGCTCTTTCTTGAAAAATTGACACTTCTCCGGGTTTAATCTCAGATTTGCCTCCTTTAGTCGTCGGAAAACTTCCTTTAGGTTGGCCTTATGTTCTTCCAGCGAGCGCCCGATCACTATGATGTCGTCCTGATAAGCAAATGCGTGCGGCGACATTTCTGGGCCGATCACCCGGTCCAGCACCCGTTGAAAAGTCGCAGACGCCGAATGAAGTCCGCATGGCATTACTTTCCATTGGAATAAACCTTTCCCCGGCACTGTAAATGCCGTATACTGCCTGCTGTCCGCTTTCAGTGGGATTTGCCAGTACCCATCCTTTAGGTCCAAGCTGCTGATGTACCGTGCTTCCCTCAGTTGGTCGAGAATATAATTTATTCGGGGCATCGGGTAGGCATCCTTTACAGATTTGGCGTTTATTTGCCTAAAGTCGACGCACAGTCTCCACTTGCCCGTCTTTTTTCTAACCATCACGATGGGAGAACTGTATGGGCTTGTTGAGTGTTCTATGTATCCCATTTGGAGAAGCTCGTCCACCTTCGCATTGATCTCCCCTTGAACTTTCGGATTCTTGGGATAGTATCGCTGCTTTATTGGTTTGTCGTCTTTCATCGTGATCTGATGCTCTGCCATGTTTGATGTTCCCTTCATGCTGCTGAAAGTCGATAGCTCTGCCTCCAGGAATTTCGTCGTGTCGTCATCTTCGCTTGCCCGTTGTACGACTGCCACCGACAACTTTTCCTCGAGCCATCCCTTGTGACGATTCCTGGCCGGTATTATCACTTCGTGTCCAGCGCACTTAATTTCGGTACCGACTTGTGTTAGAAAGTTCCATCCCAACACCAATGAATCCACTACTCCTGGTAGTATCAGCAGGCTCATGCTCAGTCGCTTGTTCCCGAACGCGATTTCCACCTCCAGCTGCTCATCGATTCCGCCACATCTTCCGTCTGCCAACCTAACTTGCCGTCGTATCCTCGTAATCTTTCCGAGGGCAGCCAGGTCGTCCGCCAGCTCTTTGCTTATAAAGCTTGCTGTTGCCCCGGTGTCGATTGTGGCCTTGTATGTGCCCCCACCAATCGTCACCGCTGCGGACAACTGCTGCTCCTCCTCGATCAGCTTTCCCGTTAGTTTGGAGAGGTAGCATTTTGCGACCCCCGCTCGCCTCTCTGCGGCTGAGATCGCTGGGCATTTCCCGCCTGCTGGCAGCATTCAACGCTCCTGACGCCTACTCTCCCGCACACCCAGCAGAACAACAGGCGTTGGTGCCGACATCCCCGCGCCCAGTGTCCATGACCGCCGCACTTTCGGCAGGCCTCCTGGGGGTCTGTGATGTGTGTCGTCTCACGAGGCCTTTGTGTTGTACTTGGTGGCCTCCAAACATTGTTTGCTGGTTGCATCTGTTGCTGTTGTGGTGGTGTCCATTGGCCTCCGCGTGGTGCTCCTGTTGCCTGCTGCCGTGGTACTCGGTTAGGTGGCGACCATTGGTCGTTTCCCCGCGTCTCCTGGATTCCAGTCTCTTCGCATCTTCTGCATGTTACCTGCGCTGGCGATGACGACTTGTTCTTCGAGAATTTGTTTTCTTGCGCGAACGCTTCCCGCTCCTTTTCGAGTTCTTCATACTCGTCTGCTAATATCATCAGCGTGTCCAGGTCCGACACTTTGTATGCCCTTAGGAAGATCCTTAGACTGGGGGTGCAGTTCTCCTTGATGATTCTTAGGGTCTCTATAGTGGAGTAATTAAGTGGCCTCACCATCGTCTGCATGTCGATCATGTAGTCTTTGAACGACTCGCTGAAGCCCTGCTTCCGTTGCCTGACCTGATCCGCCAGCCTGGTGAAGAAGTCTCTCGGTAGAAAGTATGTGTGGAAACTATCTATGAACTCCGCCCAGGTTTTCCATTGTTTGTTGTTGGCGATGAACCACTTCAAAGCCCTTCCCTTCAGTAATTCAGGCATCGCTCGGGGAATCATGTCTAACTCCAAGCCGTATGTGTTGGCGGACCATTCCACCTGCTCCAGGAACTCGAACGGTTTTTCCGCCCCGTCGAACCTGAACGACCATTCGTGGACCTGTTTAGCGATCCTTGCATAGTCTGATTGATTGGGTCTCGAGATCAGCGCTGTTGTTTTCCTGTCTTGGCTTGATTCTCTCCTGTTTGCCTCCTTTTGTAGGTTGTCAACGCTCAGGCTTGCCACTAAGTTGTCCCCTTCGACGGTTGTTAACGTGATGCTGGGGCCGGCTTTGTCGTGGTATGTGGCTTCCAAATCGGCCCAGATGTCAACGAGTTGTGGGTCATTATCCGTTTCTGAGTAATACTCGGATAATGCTTTTCTCATGTCCTCTAATCTGCCGTCCAGGGTGACATTAAGCCTCTGTGCGACATTGGCGAAATCCTCCTTTTTAAGTCGGTAGATCCACTTCTTCCCCATTCTGTTTAAATTGCTTTCACTGCTGGGACAATCACGTTGGGCGCCAGATGTAACGAACTGATTTTTATGGTCTGCTCGCTACGAGATTCGTGCGGCTAGCTCAGTATATTGTGTGTTCGTCCCACCAAATTTATATTAACGTGACCGCCCAGTAGCTCAGTGAGAAAGCACAGAATTCACGGGTTCGTATTGGGTTTATTGTGGGTATATTATTACAAGTGTCTTAGTCGCTTGATTGGCCTGGACTCGTTGCTTGTGACCCTCGGTACGTCCGATGGTCCTGATTGACTTGACGACCTCTCGCCTTTGAAGACTCGGTGCTCCAGTCCTGTAGCTCTCTGAAGATACTCGCAGCTCCCTGAAGATCCTCGCAGCTCCCTGAAGATACTCGCAGCTCCCTCAAGACGCTCGCTGCTCCCTGAAGACGCTCGCTCGCTGATCGCTTCGCACGCGTGACTTGGTGACTGCTGGTAACGACTCGGACTCGCGAGGGGGTCAGCCGTACGGGCTTAGGGAAGCGTCACCGTTCTCAGACTAGGGTGAACAGAAGCTGCGCTCTCCAGGATCGCTCCTTTCGACACACCGCCGCCTGTCCCTTGCTCTGTCCCGGATGGTCCCACTGGGGTTTCCGCTCAGCCCGCGCGGACAGTCAAGGCGGAACGCCAGGAAGCTGCCTCGCGCTTTACTTCGCTTCCACGCCTAGTGTAAACGAACGTTCCACCCTAGCCTCACCCTTTTGCTTTTGGTCCTGGACGTTTCCGCGTGGCTTTTGGTACTCGGGGTTCGGGCACGCCGCTCCGGGACCTCGCAAGTCGAATCTGTAGGGCTCTCCTGGACAATTCCACTCGAGACCGTACCGATCGACCGCTCTCCCTTCTGGCTTGTTATATTTGGGGTTCGGGCACGCCGCTCCGGGACCTCGCAAGTCCAATCTGTAGGGCTCTCCTGGACAATTCCACTCGAGACCGTACCGATCGACCGCTCTCCCTTCTGGCTGGTTATACTCTCTCCAGGCGTAACGCCAGGACTTTGTGGATAAAGTTAAACGACCGCCTTGACCTAGCCGTGTGACGCCCTCTGGATCTCAGCTACCTGCGTCTCAATTCGGAGATTCCTGGTATCCCAATCCCGAACGTCTCGACGTAGCAATCTTGCTCCTTGTAGGCTCCCACGGCGTTGTTTCCCTGGCGACTCGACTTGCTGTTGCTCCCTTGTAGATTACCGGGTTGTTTGATTGTTCACTTTGGTATCTGATTGATCTTGACGGTTTGACTCCTTGTGATCGACTGATCCAGCTGCCAGCGCTCTGCGGCCTTATATAGGGCCTCCGGGAACCGTTATTTCCCTTTTGCGCACGGCCCGCTGGATCTCTCCACTCTGGGTCCAAAGTCCGTGCGTCCTGGATGACCCACTTGTCGTTCCCGTACCGCTTCCAATCGAAGCTCCGCCCACTGCTGCCATCCCGCTGATTCCCGTGATGCTTGTGGCACGCCTGTGTGCAAGCGGCCGGCCATCTGCTGCTGTTTCTATTTGTGGGGAGTTATTCAACTCCTCACACCTTCTACGGCATAGGTACCTCTAGACAATCAGCTATCTGAACAACCGCATCATAAAAGCTATCGAAATTTTCTCTTTCTTGTTGTTTTCGATCTCGGATCGCTTCCCTGAAGTCTACATCGGTTCGAGTATCTCTAAACTGCTTGCGTAAAGCTTCACACAAAGAGATCCATCCTAAATTCCTCGAAGATTTGTGATACCTCCAATAGAACTGCCTTTCCGTCGAACAATATACTAGCATTGCTGCACAACACAGAAAAATTTCCCTCTAGAGTTTGGTGAGTCAACGCCTCTACTCTATATATGAAGTTATCAACGCTTAACCCATCGTGACCATTAAACCTCAGCTTCCATCCATTAATAATATGGCCAACTTTATCAGGCCTCTGTCCTAAGTCCAAACCCACTGCTGAATGCGGTCTCAAGGACTGAAATTCCTGCACTTGTTCTTTCGGGACATTCTGCTCAGACACTTGGGGAAAACGTGCTCCAATATTAGTTTCGATCAATTGCGCCATTTTTTCGGAAAGCGGTGTCAACAAACTATTACTCATGTTTTTCACATGCTGCTCAACAATTTTGCTTATATTTTGCATGGTAATTCCCGATGCCTCTGACGCTGTTTGACCCACTGGTGGGGTTTGCATCCTACCCTGCTGACCCCTTGTTACAGGAGGCACCTTCTCGAAACAAATCGATTTACAAGTCGGGCAAGTGCTGTGGGTCTTACCATAGTTCTCTATGCATATTTTGTCCACAATTAGTCCTGGCCTGCGGTGCAGCCGCTAAAGGCTTTTCACAGAGAACGCACTTGGGCGAAGGAGACGCATCCATGCTTTCTTCTGAAGTGCTCATCATTAATTAAATGGGATTAAAACGAATAAACCTTTTAATACAAAGGAAACAAAGTGAATAAATTTTAAATCGGAAACTAACTATAAATCAACTCTTAAAAAAAATAAAATAAATTTAAGACACAATAATTCTAAACTTAGAACTCGACAAATGAAACAATTATAATAATTCCTTACAAATAATAAAAATAATAAAAATATAATAATTATAATTACATAAATATAAATAGGGCTAAAAATAATAACTCAGATTAACTTATAAAATCAATATCTTTGTGAACTTTCAGCTGTGCATAAGCCCGAGACCGATTTATAAAACCAATGTCTTTGGGAATTGTCAGCTGATAATAATGCCAGAGAGTGTAAAGCTCCTAAGCTTTCCCTTTCTGTTTGGGGTTAACGACCTTGCTTGCGATCAGCTGTTCAATCGTCGAGCTCTCTTGTATCGCGTCAACTCTTTCTACTGCACTGCTAATCAGAACTCCTACAAGTTTCACAAACATGCGATCAAACCTAATTAAGCCCGGCTAGCTCAGTCGGTAGAGCATGAGACTCTTAATCTCAGGGTCGTGGGTTCGAGCCCCACGTTGGGCGCCAAGACTTATTATCATTCTTATTGGAATTAATTATTTATAAATGTAACGAGTCGCCACATTCAAATTAACTTCGGGCGGAGGTGGTACCGTGGTGGTCAAGCGCACGCGGGTCTACTCGGCTGGCTGCTTGTCGGCTGTGGAAGTGGATGAAAAATGCCTGACCCCATGAAGTGCCTATTTGTTAATGATAATTGAAATCTAACTTCGCGTGCTAGACAAGCTGAATTCGGAAATGAGCTACAACATATAAAACCGAAAGGAAAGTCTAAAATTCCCCTAATACCCTAACCGAGTCTCACTTTCACCTCGTTAGATGTTTCCGAGGCTCTATCATGCCCACCCAACCATTGGCCGTTCTCTCCCGCACGTCCGAACGACCCCATCTATACGAGCTACCCTATCGAGGTATCATTCTAGCTGCGGCAACAGATTGATAATTTAGCACATTACAAAAATTTATTAACAGCTAAAAAAAAGTAAACAAAGCGAATACATATCTTAAATCTAAGCATGCGAGAATATATAATGATACGATTTAGTTAAATGAGCATAATTTTAAATGAAATTGTGATTATGCGGCGGAAATTCAATTAAGCTCGGCTGGTCGTAACGTACACCGAGAGAAATCTTGCTGCATAAAAATAGAATTTTGTATTTGACCCCAGCGGCTGACGTGTATATGTCGGCTCGCCGATTTCGGAAAATGTAATCAAAAGGTTTTAAATTGTAAATTTTGAATTTAAAAACAAATTTACAAACATAAAATTTAAAATAAACACCAATTAAATTGAATAAACAAGATAGATATATATCGGCAACAATTAAAATCTTCTACAATATTTCATAAAACGTTTATGCCTGCAAGCATAATCTGATTCCCTCAAAAATAACTCGCTGTCCTTTTGAGACATAGTTTCGGCAAGAGCAAAATAGAACGAAAAGTAAACGCAATGCAATGCAGCTGCAATTGCACTTGCATGACAAACACGAGCTATTGCCAACTGTGGACAGCGGAAAGCTCCACGCTGTTCTCCAAACGTCTGATAAAGTTCTCTATGTTTGCCGTCGGGCATATGACACTTGCCATCATACGTGGCCTGCGCTTCCTTTCATATAAGAGAAGCACAGTAATCCTAAGCCGATGAATAACAATAGTTTATGCCTTCTTTGTTTTGTTCTGCAACCTTCCGCTTTAGAGATCACCCGTGGCCATGAGTTTCCTTCTGAAAGTGAATCCCCATGTATGTCCTATGCGTTTGATCTCCAACGCTTTGGGTTGCTAGTCTGTAGGGTATACAAAAGTTGGTTGTGTCGTTTTCTAAGTTCCTCAAAGTGGTCGGTTAACCAAATTACTGATAATTAGTTCTTCCGTCTTCCTATTCTTTGACAACTAAAAAAACTAACAAAAAAAATTATGGTTTGCTAAGTATCAGCAGCAACTTGAAATAGGTAATCCTACTGACTGCACCAGAATTGGATTAAATATTCCGCCGCTTGACTTTGGCCAAACCGGAATTAATTAACTAAACTGAATCCAATCGAATTTATTGGTGTATATGAGTCACATAATGTTTATGTGGCCCCACGTTGGGCGCCAAGACTTATTATCATTATTCTTGGAATTATTCAAATTAACTTCAGTCGGTGATCAGGCGGTTAACTACCGTGGTGGTCAAGCGCACGCGGGTATACTCGGCTGGCTGCTTGTCGGCTGTGGAAATGGATGAAAAATGCTTAACCCCATGAAGTGTCTATTTTTTAATGATAATTGAAATCTAACTTCGCGTGCTGGATAAGCTAAACTCGGAAATGAGCAACAACACCTAAAATCGAAAGGAAAGTCCAAAATTTCCATAATACCCTAGCCGAATCTCAAATTCACCTCGTTAGATGTCCCTGAGGTTCTTTACTGCCCACCCAACCATTGGTCGTTCTCTCCCATACGTCCGAATCATCCTAGCTGCGGCAACAGACTGCTAATTTAGCACATTACAAAAGTTGTATTAACAGCTAAAAAGAGTAAACAAAGCGAACACATATCTTAGATCTAAGCATGCAGGAATATATAAAAATACGATTTAATTAAATGGGCATAGCTCTAAACAAGATTATGATTATGCGGCGGAAATTCAATTTAATTTTACTTTACGACTTTATTTGACTAATAATGCAAGGGAATAAGAAACAAATAATCCAAAAAAATAAAACTCTCAATAAAAAATCGCAAGGAGAGGATTTGTCATCACGATTTTTCTGTCTGCAGGCCAATTGGGTGCAGTGTGACTTAGCTTTTCTCTTTCTCTTTTCTTTACATCGCCTTGAGTTTTTTTTTCTCTGATTTTTCAAATATAAAAATTAAGGCACTCACTGCTTGCAGGAACATCCAACGAGGAAAGCGCTTTCGCCGAAGATGCTTGTGGCTAGCTGCGGGAAAATATGTAGATAATAATAAATTCAAAGCTAGTTAAGAATACACGACCGGAATGCACTGCTCAAAAATAACCGGATGCCGACTCTGCCTCCTTGTACGATTTTAAATCGCTTCGCCATCAATCAACAAACAAACCCTTTTATCTTAAACATTTCACTTAAACTAACGTGTTTCATAACAATCTTTTTCCATTTGCATGTCTTTAACAAATTTTCGTTCTCTCTGGAGGTTATGCCCGAATGTACTTGATCGCAAACTTTCTCACTACTGTTTGAGTCGGGCGTGGTCACAAAACCGATGGAGGGCTTAACTTTTCCGATTTCCCCCCTTTGAACTTTATTTTAGTTTTCCGGCATTTCACGCCAAATTCACGGCTCTTGAAGAAAATCTCCGCCGCGGTTCCGCGACGGACCGAACGTCTTGCAGCGCGCTTGAACAACTGCCCTTGGCTCTCGCTTAAACGAAGAACTATGCCCAAGCAAAAGCTTTTACTTATAACCTAGCAGACGAAAATGGTGAGGTAGGTCGGGTCTTCTCTCATCGCCCCAAAGGCAATGCTGTTGGCGGGGCCCGGAACTGGGCCTCTTTTCCGCTACACGACGTAGTTTCCCGAGCAGCTTGTCCGGCTCCAAATATAATGGGGATGACCTCCACCGATCTCCCTCGAATATACGGCGGCCGCGCAGGAACCTTTTGAGGACGGCTGGTAGCTGCCGAATAAGCCCAACGTTATCCACTAGACCTCAAACCTTGCGATCACGGCTAAAACTCACCCCAATCCGTAATTAATCTCCTGAATATATATTTCCTTTTCTTTTTTTCCCTTCCGGTGGCCCAGCGATATGAACAGGCTGATCTAGACACTCGCGCTAAACTTTGCGGGTTAATCACTTGCAGAGAAATTTTCACTTCTGCTTGCCTCGGCTGCCAAAACGGAAAATACCGACTCTGACGCCATAATTCAGGCGGTAACCCAAACCCCGGAGTATGAGGTGAAAAACTAGACCCGAGAAAGCCTGACATTTGCCACTGTTGCTCTCACTTATTCCGAAATCTGCTGCAGAGTGCAGTGGTCTCCTTCATGTAGCTTACGGCCCAATCCTTAAGTCGGGGAAATTTCTGCCCAGATCAGCGCCAGCATTATCATAAGCTTTTCAACATACACCCAAAGGCGTCAATCTACAATCCTAATCAAGAAAGTGCATATAAAGCAGTGAAAGTTTTAATCGGATTGGGAATTCTCAGTGCACCATTTGTCGCACATACACACAAGCAACACAGTGCTTGTGTTGCTGACGCACATACAACCAAGCAACACAGCGCACAGCGCACCCGTTATTGAAAGTGCGCAAGTGGGCAGGCCCAAACCTGCCACACCCGGTTTTGATTTGTGATTCGGAGAAATTCAACACAAAAACAAGGAAGAACGCTAAAGTCGAGTACCTCGACTATCAGATACCCGTTAGTCAGCTAAAGGGACCAAAGGAAAGTGGAGATATGCAAGCAGCAAATGCGCCACCTACCGGCGGTAGACAGACTTAAGCGCTGTGGGCGTTAGAGTGGGCGCGGCAAAGATTTTTTTAAATCAATCAATAGGTATTGACGAGACCAATACATTTCTGTTAAAATTTTTTATCTAGCACGAAAATTGTGGGCGCCACAGTTTTGGGCGGTTTGTGGGCGTTAGAGTGGGCG
Source organism: Drosophila subpulchrella (assembly GCF_014743375.2). NCBI lineage: Eukaryota > Metazoa > Arthropoda > Insecta > Diptera > Drosophilidae > Drosophila > Drosophila subpulchrella. The sequence continues at coordinate 93,484 of NW_023665448.1, read as the reverse complement.
TGGCACTCTTCTGAAACAAACTTGCGCTGCGAAGGAATCTCAGGAATCTGCATGCCTAATCTCAGTATTGTAGCTCTTATAGTTTACGAGATCTCAGCGTTCATACGGACAGACGGACAGACGGACATGGCTAGATCGACTCGGCTAGTGATCCTGATCAAGAATATATATACTTTATGGGGTCGGAAACGCTTCCTTCTGCCTGTTACATACTTTCCGAAATGCTGAAATGAATTGTTCTCATCAATACCTACCACTTTAACGACCACAAACCGCCCACAAACTTCAAAAAATCGTTAGTATGAACGCGGATATCTCGGAAACTATCAAAGATAGACTATTGGGATTTTAGATTTAGATTCCGTAGCCTTGTACGCAGCGCAAGTTTGTTATGCGAATATGCCACGCCCACTCTAACGCCCACAAACCGCCCAAGCCTGTGGCGCCCACAATTTTTATGCTAGATACAAAACTTTAACTGAAATGTATTGGTCCCGTCAATACCTATCGATTGATCACAAAAAAATGTTGGCACGCCCACTCTAACGTCCATTACGCTTAAATCTGTCTACGCCGGTAGGTGGCGCATTTCAATCTCACTTTGCTGCTTGCATATCTCAATTTCCCTTTTGTCCCTTAAGCTGAGTAACGGGTATCTAATAGTCGAAGTACTCGACTATAGCGTTCTTTCTTGTTATTGACTGTATACATATATTCAAATAATCTTGATATAAAACAAATTCCCCCATGACATAAATACTTGCTCAGTGATAAAATTAAATTTAATATTCTAAATTAATGTTTAAATTAATGGAATTAATTAATTCTTTATAGAATGTGAATGTAAACAACCCATACCTTATTAGAATGAAGTTAAGCCGAAGTGGAACGTAAAAGTTTATTATAGTCTTTATGCATTCTTTAGAATTATATATTTATTTAAAATTTAATTTAACAGTCTGTGTGTTTGGTTTTTCAATAGCCAAGCCATATGGCGACTACTCCTAGTCATGGTATTAGGGTACTTAAACTCTTGTGCAAAAAAAACCTCTGATATCAAACAAAAACACCTCTTAACGAGGTAAAAAGTAGTGGCGAACGCGCCTTTAACAAAAAAAAATGTATGTATTCGGCACGCTACAACAGAAAATTTACGTGTAGGTAAATAAATATTTACTGTTGCGGGCCGAAATCATAAATTTAATGTAGTTTATTTATTTTATCGAATGTAATATCATGTTTCGTCACAATTGTTGATATCAGAAATTTTTGTTAAAGGCGCATTCGCCACTACTTTTTACATCGTTAAGAGGTGTTTTTGTTTGATATAAAGTCCAGGCTATGATCGGTGTTATAAGTTGTGAGTAAATCTAACTCAAGCATTACTGGACGCAAATAGCAGAGTTCTTCCTTATGAATTACGTTTGTTATGAATTGGTTATTTCATTACAATTTAAAAAAGTAATGCTAATGAAATCTGGTTTTATTATTTTTCAAAAAAGTAATGCTAAATATTGAATTACTTTTAAAATTGTAATGCCAATAAAAAATTAATTCGTTTCTTTGAAAAAAGAAAAGAAAAGATATTGCATCTTTGCAAAACTTCCCAAAAATATAATGAGAATACATTGCATTGATTTTCAAAAAAAAATAAAGCCAATAGAATAACATTTCATTACTTTGGAATACTTTTGTGCGTTGTCCGTCGTAGCTACAGTGCCGCTTGTTGTTGTTGTTTTTGCAGGCGCATCAACAGCATTACTTTCCAGCTATCTCGCAATCCCTCTCTTAGTTTTTTTCTGATTCCCTTAATCGAAAGCTTAAGCATACAGAGTGCTCTTCCCGCACTTTTAACTGTTTGCTTGAAATTTTCGATCTTGAAAAAATAGCTCATACCAAGTGTGCCGGGTATATCGGTCGAACTAATGATGACCTGGCAAAGGGTCCTGACTTATTATATTGCTGTGACCAGTAGGGCGCTTGTCAAAGAAATTGGCAACACACAACATTTATCATACAATTCAATATGTCCGCCAGAATTCAAAACTGCCGCCAGGGCTTAGACTTGCCGCCAAGAATTAAAATGGCCGAACAAAATGTTTACAACACTAAAAAGAGGCATTCGATAGAGTTTCATGAGCAACTCTGGTCCCACAATTTCCAATAAACAAGCCCTTATTACTGAAGCATATCGATTATCCAGTCTTTTCCGTTCTGGACCGTGGCCGTGTGAGGATCGTTCTCCCCTGAACAAATTTTCTTCAGTGATTAAACTCAAACTCAGTGATATGCCCAAACTAAATTTGCAAAATATCAGTCATCCTCGGCCATTGCTACGGTTTTTTGTTACCATTAGGTCGCTATTGATAAATGAAAGTAAGTTTAACTAATATTTCGTGAAAAAACCCCGTCTTTCATAAAATATTTCGCTTCATAGGTAAAGTCTTGGAAGTCCAGTGGTCTCCTTCATGTAGCTTACGGCCCAATCCTTAAGTCGGGGAAATTTCTGCCCAGATCAGCGCCAGCATTATCATAAGCTTTTCAACATACACCCAAAGGCGTCAATCTACAATCCTAGTCAAGAAAGTGCATATAAAGCAGTGAAAGTTTTAATCGGATTGGGAATTCTCAGTGCACCATTTGTCGCACATACACACAAGCAACACAGTGCTTGTGTTGCTGACGCACATACAACCAAGCAACACAGCGCACAGCGCACCCGTTATTGAAAGTGCGCAAGTGGGCAGGCCCAAACCTGCCACACCCGGTTTTGATTTGTGATTCGGAGAAATGCAACACAAAAACTACTTATTAAATAATCTTAACTTCTATATTCATGTATCTAGTTTAAACTAAATTCCTATCAGTTAACTAATTAAAATATAGAATTATAATAAGAAGTTAACGTAAATTATCCAAAACCTAGTGTAAAACCATTATGACATAGGCAAATCTCGTCATGCAAGCAAGTGTTTAAGCCCCTGGAGGTTTTTTTTTCCCAATTTATGTCAAACCACAGTCAATTGAAATGAAGTTCTTGATTTATAATCAAAAGTTACAGCCAATAATACAACATATTGCAAGCGCTTTTAATGCTATATTAATATTATATTATATATTATATTTAATGCTATATTTTTATTGACTATATACATATATTCAAATAATCTTGATATAAAACAAATTCCCCCATTACATAAATACTTGCTCAGTAATAAAATTAAATTTAATATTCAAAATTAATGTTGAAATTATAATTTTTTTTTGCTTTGACTTAAATACACCCCATCAATATGAATTTAACCTAAACTTTATATGACACCCAACTTTGTAAATTTAATGATTACCTTTGTTAGTATTACTTTTCTAATATTAAACCTATTATAAACATTAACTGCTAAATTTTTTTATGGAAGCTTGCATCAAGGAAGATGATTAGGAGCTAGGCGTGTGTCGAAGGGATGACCAACCTGTATCAGGTTATGTGGCTTCGGTGATCATGGTAGGGTGGGCAATGTCAGCGGCAAATAACATCCTCGCTGCTGACACCGACACACACACATCAGCTGCTGACATTCCATATAGGCAGCCCCCTTCTTTTTAGGTATTCTCTCCCTCTTTACCCCTATCTTAGTTCTGTCCCCCAACAATTAACCTCAAAGTCAGTTCGCACGCGAATTTAAATAGGAATATTGTATATACATATGCGAGTAAGTAGCACTCTGGATCAAATTGGAAACCACTCCCTTTACCGACGAAACAAGAGCCATAACCAGCGCGTGCCCCACTTGAAGCTACAACCACTATCTTTCGTTGCTGTTAGAGTCATTCGTAATATGGTACAGACCCTTGTCTACAAATTGCGCACGAGATGAGATCTTTTATGCGCCAAACTGAAGGTGGCTAAAAGGGTGTAATTAATAGATACGGCGTAGCTAGAGATAGTTTTCGCCGAGCAGATGAGTTACTCTCAGCGCTGGATTAACAATTTAAAGCCCTCAAGATATTGGATGAGTCTCCTAAGGGAAAAAATGCCACTGGCGGTAGGCAGCCTAGTGAGAACAACCCGCAACCCCCGAAAGAATTAGCAGCTAAAAAAGATATAGACAAACTGCAATCTGCATCGTCTAAAATTGATTCACCAGTTCCTTCTTCACTAAATATCATGACACCATCAGTTAATACTGAGCCTATTCTACCGGCACAATTTGGCTCTGCAGAAACACAATCTGCCGCACCAAAACCCCTATCAGTGGTTCTGCCAAAACAACAAATATTTGTTTCTCGGTTTTCCCCTGACCAAACGGCCTCCGAGGTGTTGGACTATATACAAGTTAACACCGGCCAAACGCCCCCTTCCCTTCACCCCCTCTCGGCCACCCAGCAACACCAAAACATTCGAGTGGCTGCAGCCGCTAAGTTATGGTACCAGCAGCGATGGAGCAGCAGCGGGCTAGCCGGCCGGCTTCACCTTCCCCCCGCCGCGGTGCCGACGCAGCGCGGCAACATGCGCCGGCCGGGCGCTGACCTACCTGCCCCCCGCACCCCGTGTCAAGTCAGCACAACGACATCCGCTGGCCTGGCTCGGGAACGCTGACCGTTCGCCGTGCAAGTGGAGCACGGTGAGAACTGCAAGGTCGGCAAAACTTCAGCCGGCCGCTGACGCTGACGCCGACGTCGACGCCGGGACCGGACTCACGGGGCTCTAGCAGGTGTCGACGCAGAAGACTGGGGGCAGAGCCAATTGGACCGGCGAACCAACATAACTTGTCAGCTTAAGTTTATTTGAATAAAGAAGAATTATAACGTATACAAGGGCGAACGCTATTGACTGGGAGGAACTCTATTGTATGCAAGGGCCAACGCTATCGATTGGGAGGAACGAGCTACGCTTGGGACAGCACAAATACACCGGAATGTCTAGGTATTAAGTCGGTCCTTCCCGGGGACATACGAGGCCCCTCGGGAAGGACTTAACTTACAACATAAGACAAAGGCCAAAAATATTACCATGGAAAAATTTAATTTTACCCATGCCAGGGACACCTCGTCTTTTAAGATCTCTGTTCCAAACGAGCTCTTTTCAGCCGTATGTTCTGCAAATTTCTGGCCTGCACTTATGGTTGTAATGGAATTCGAAACTAGGAATTGGAATTCAAGTAAAAGAATATAACCTGTAGAAACAAGACTCCCCAGTAGTGTCGCTCCATCATCTTCTACCGTAGCACCTTCTTCAAAAAACTAAAAACTAGCTTACTCTTTCCTATCAGAATACCAGAGGCTTTCGTAGCAAGCTAACTAAAGTGTATTCGGATAGTCTTTCTTTTGCATCTCACATTATTGTGTTCACTGAGAAATGGTTAAAACTGGATATCCTAAATTCCATTTATAGGCATGATCGATCGTCCAGGCGAGGAGGGTGAGTCTTAATCAGTCTCAGGTCGGTAGAGATTCGTGTTGAGGAATTCAATAATACTAAATTCGTATTTGTAAAGCTGTCGATCCCTGGTAGTTTTATATATATCACCAGCTCGCACATTCCGCCTGTATCTGAGTTCCCGGAGTATTTAAATCATCCTTTTGCTATACTCTCAAATAAGCTGTCCAAGAGACCATTTTGTAGTGCTGGGAGACTTTAATATACCTGGAATTAAGTGGTCCACAGATGAAAAAACGAAAGTCTAACTTCCTTTAGCTCGTAATGATTTCACTGAAGATTTGATTGACATATCTTTATCTCAAGTTAACTTCATTAATAATTCCTTAGGCCGTTTACTGGACCTGAGCCCGAAGTAGGACCTCTTATTCAACCCGAAGATCCACATCATCCTGCTTTCGAGGTCTCAATCGACACTTGTGCTGTGCTAGAAGAAAATTCAGAGAAGTCAACTAAGCGATTACATTGTTTTCGCAAGGATGACTTTCAGCGGCTAAATCTTTATAAATCAGTTTGATTGGTCCGATCTTTTCTAATCCCAAAATATGGATGATGCTATAAATATTTTCTATAGTACAGTAAATTCATTTTTCAATTCTTGTGTTCCGTTGTACTATCCGTCAGTCTCCAACAAGCCACCTTGGTTCAGTAAAGAGTAAAGAAGTCCTGTTCTCAATCTATTTATTCTACATACTTAAGTGCTCGGTCTAGTTTTACCTTGCATAACTCTCTGTGTTACAAAGTCTATTCTTAGGTGGAATTTGTCCAGTACAATTCTGATTGTTGCAAAAATTACCTGTCTCGTTGTAAGCGTGATTTCAAAAGTAATCCTAAGCTTTTCTTTTCTTTCGTCAATTCTAAACGGAAATCTAACTGCTTCCCTCCCTCTCTTTTTCTCAATAATAATGTAGCATCTGATGATAATGATATTTTCAACGTTTTTATTTAATCTGTCCCTAAGTCAATGTAGATTTCCATCCATATGGAAGGAATCCTTTATTATCCCATTGTTTAAAAAAGGGAACAAGTCCGATATCTCAAACTATCGTGGTATTGCTAAACTCAGTTCTATTCCTAAACTTTTTGAAAAAATTATTACCTGTCAGTTGCAGCATCATTGCAGGTCTATTATTTCACCTTGTCAGCATGGCTTCACTAGATGTCGCTCTACTTCTACAAACCTACTTGAATTTACGTCTTTAATTACTAGAGGTTTTCTGACACATCATCAAACTGATGTGATTTATACCGATTTCTCTAAAGCTTTTGATTCAGTGAACCATAGGATTCTTATTTATAAATTGTCCCTTTTAGGTTTTCCACCCAACCTACTAGAGTGGATATTGTCCTACCTTTCTAATAGAACTCAAATGGTCTGTTTTAATAATAAAATTTCCAAAATAATTAATGTTACTTCTGGAGTGCCACAGGGTAGCCACCTGGGACCTTTACTGTTTGGCTTAATGATTAACGATCTACCTTATGTCATAAAATCGTCAACTGTTTTAATGTATGCAGATGATGTCAAGCTATGTTTGTCCATGTGTTTACCTAATTCATATAATGACCTTCAATTAGATTTTGATTGTTTGTATACGTGGTGCATGATTAACATGTTGAATTTGAACTATTCTAAATGTAACTTTATGACCTTTTATCGTTGTAATCCATCTCTCTATTCTTATTGTATCGGAAATAACGCCCTTGAACGTTTTTTTTTTCTGTTCAGGATCTTGGCGTTCTATTTGATCATAAACTTAGTTTTAAAGACCATATATCTACTATAACTTACAAAGCCAGAAGTCTCCTGGCGTTTATGAAGCGTTGGTCAAGGGAGTTTGATGATCCATACACAACAAAGCTTTTGTATGTTTCTCTTGTTCGTCCGTCAATGGAATATTGCTCGTGTATATGGTCACCTCAAATTAGCTGTTACCAAAATATGTTAGAGTCCGTTCAAAAACCATTTCTTTTATTTGCTTTGAGAGGTTTAAACTGGGACACAGGAAGTCGATTGCCCTCTTATCATGCGAGGTTGCGCCTGCTGGACTTACCAACCCTGAACCATCGTAGAAAGTGTCATGGAGTTATGTTTTTGCATAAATTAATTAATGGTGATGTCGACTCTCCCTTCCTTCTTAGTTCCCTCAACTGGAATGTACCCTGTAGATCAGTTCGTCGTTTTCGTCCGTTGTCCCTGCCAATTTGTAGATCCAATTATGCCCTTCATGATCCTTTTCGGGTTCTTTGTGACGACTATAATGCACTGTGTCACGTCTTACTGTTTGATAGCCCTAATGAAACTAATTATGATAAACTTATGTATTTTCTATCTTTCAATAATTTGTAAATTTCTATGTTACTAGCCATTCTATGTGAGCATGTATTTTAAACTGTTTATTGTTATGTCGTCTTTTTCCATGTCCGTGATTTCGTTTACTTGCCCAAATCGGTTTAGGGCTCCACGCGTAACAAGCATTGCTTGGTGTCGTAAGGGCCACTTGTTTTTACTGACCATAGTGCATCAACGTCCAAGAATATAAAATCGTTGTAAAGTTCAATTCTCTCAGAATCCGAGAAAGTTTTTTATTTTGTTAACACTAAGCGTAAATCCACCAATCGTCCTTCCTTCCAATTATAGAGGTATCTCTAAGTTGTCAGCGATCTCAAAGCGTTTTGAAAATATTATTACTCCCCACTTGCAGCACCTCTGTAGGTCTGTAGGGTCTCTTTAGGGCTTATGAACAACAACCACTAACCTTTTGGAACTTACTTCATTTGTGATAAAGGGATTAAAAAACAACTTCAAACAGACACCATTTACACTGACTTTAGTAAAGCATTTGACTCTGTTAATCACGTTCATCTAGTTAGAAAACTGGATTTATTAGGGTTCCCACAAGGGAGCCACCTGGGGCAGCTACGTTTTGATTTGGTTATAAACGACCTTCCCTCAGTAATAACTAATATGCCTGCAGTACAAGGATACTTCTTGCTAGTCCGACTCGCAATCCGACTTAAATAATTTTCATACATAGTGCTCTGACAATTTACTGAATTTAAATGACTTTAAGTGTAAGGTAATGACTTTTTGTCGAGTCAATCTTCAATATGTGACATACACGTTGAGTAAGGGCTCATTCGATAGAATACCTCTAGTAAACGATCTTGGCGTTCTTTTGGACCCAAGGCTAAAATTTGCTGATCATATTTCGTCCATAGTGAATAAAGCTAGGCGTGCGCTTGGCTTGTCCGCCCGATACTTGAGTATAGAACTCCCGTCTGAAGTCGCCAATACGGAATTCAAGTTGATCGTATCGAATCTTAACAGAAGCACTTTTTGCTGTTTGCTTTAAGGTGCCTAAACTGGGATGCAATCCTCATCTTACATTCTTATTCTAGTAGATTACTTCTAATTAACTTTCCCTCCCTAGCCAACCGCAGAACGATGCTTGGAGCAGTTTTTATTTGTAACCTTATTCGAGGTGAAATTTATAGACTTTATCCTTTTATCCTCAAATCTGACTCTCTGCCTCTCTTAAAACGATTAATATTAAATTTTCTAGCACAGGGGTACCTAACCTAGGGATACATATGGCCATCTTAAGTATTCGCGGTTTTTCAATAATCACCTTTAAAGCTTAAACTTGAGTAACTCAATTTGTACCTCAATTTATACACCTTGCGATACCAATGTCCATCAAAAAACGGGTTATTCACATAATGAGGCATTTTGTTCTTAAGATGGCCATATGTATCCCTGGTGTCTTATGTGTGATACCAATGGAATTCCGCAAGGTTGAGCTTTATAAATGAATATCGAATTAAACGCGAATTCTTCAGAAGAGACTGCTAAAAGGGCTTATGTAATTTTAAATGATGATCCAATGATTTATGGGACACTTTTGTGGTGGATAACGAAAAACCGCGAGTTCTGAAGATGGCGAAGGTGCATTATGTGCGATACGAATTTAAATTAAATTGGATTTGGATTAAATTGGCCATAGCTTCAGATTTAATTCACCCCCAAGCTACGTTCAATTAACTTTTTATTTAACTATACAATTTTCCTTATAACCTTTATAATTTCTAATGGGAAATAGTCACTAGCATTATTTGTTTTAACTGTAAAGAAATATTTTTTTATACCCGTTACTCGTAGAGTAAAAAAGTATACTAGATTCGTCGGAAAGTAAATAACAGGCAGAAGGAAGCGTTTCCGACCCCATAAAGTACATATATTCGTGATCAGGATCACTAGCCGAGTCGATCTAGCCATGTCCGTCTGTCCGTCTGTCAAGATGAACGCTGAGATCTCGGAAACTATAAGAGCTAGGCTACTGAGATTTGGCGTGCAGATTCCTGAGCTTCTTACGCATCGATTGATCCCACTCTTACGCCCATATCGCTTAAATCTGTCTACCGCCGGTAGGTGGCGCATTTCAATCTCGCTTTGCTGCTTGCATATCTCCATTTCCCATTGGTCCCTTTAGCTGAGTAACGGGTATCTAATAGTCGAGGTACTCGACTATTGCGTTCTTCCTTGTTTTCCATTAGCATTAGTCTTGCCAAAGGTAATGATTTTTTTTCATTGAATTCGAAAGTAATGAATTGGTTTTCCACTTGCATTATTTTATTTTAAAGTAATGCAATGCATTGCCATTATTATTATATTTTTAAAATGTATTGCATTAATTTTTACGGGTTAACTTCCGTTTAGCTCCAACGCCAGATTTCGTTCAAACTTTCAATATCTACGTTATTTGGGGTACTAACTACGGGAAAAATAGTCAAAGTTGGCGCAAATAACGGGATCAAATAATAAATATCTTCGAATATATTAACTTAATCAAAAAGTTTGCCAAGGAGAAATGAAAGCTATTAAAGAAATGAGTAATTTATGTTCTATACATTTTTTCTGTAAAACTAATAGTTTTCGTTAAAAACGATAAATAAGATTACAGTTTCACAAGGTTTGAAAGTAAAAAACCGTTGAGGCACACTTTCGTCATTTTGCCCGATATATCGCACGAAAGCTTGTTGTTATATCGGCGTGTCGATATTGATATCGATGTCACTCGATGTTTTAGTGATGGTACGACCAAAACACGAGAACGGCATTGAAATTTTTAAGAACACAAAAAAAAATAATAAAGGCTAAATGAAAAGTAAAAGTAAAATAGAAATGTTGAAAAAACAAAAAAATATTCAAATTATAAAACGGAAATAAAATGTATTAACCAAAAAAACATAAAAAAAACATTTCTAATGTTTTTTGTTAAAAAAAATTCGCTATATGGGAAAAAAGAACATAAGCACGATATATCGTAAAAAAAATGTCAAAAAAGTCATCTTAAATGCTGTTATCGATTAATCGTAACCATCTGACGCCATTTTTATGGCGGGATATTGCAATATTTTTAAATGTTCACCTCCTATTTAAAAAATTTCTTTTATTATAACAAAAAAGATCCGTTTTATAAATATCTTTTGTTTTTGTTTGAAACATTTTTTGATTATCCTTAGTTGGGTAAGGTTAGGTTAGGGCGGCTGTCGGACTATAGTCCGACACACTTAGACCTCAGTGGGTTTATTGTGATACCGCATGATCTCGTTTTCTTTCCTTCTCTAGGGTCCCGTTTCTAGTAGTTTCAGCCTGTGTTAAGCTAATCAGCATGTCTTCCACCCTGAAGATTTAATAAAGGAACTATGCGTTTTGCCAATGTGTGTTGGCTAGTGTGTTGAAGTAGTTTTTTAAATTTAGCTTGCAAGTAGCCAAGGGCATTCCGACATTCTCCTCTCCTGGGAGGAGAGGCATGGTGGTGGCTAATTCGTCCGCTATGCAGTTGCCTACGATGTCCCGGTGACCCGGAACCCATATTAGGCTGATAGTAAACTGATTTTCCATCTCGTGGAGAGATCTGCGACAGTCTGCTATTGTACGGGAGTTAGTGTTTGTCGAGTAGATCGATTTAATAGCCGCTTGGCTGTCACTATATATGTTTTAGGTGTTAGGCTAAAGTTCCCTAAACAGGTTAGTGCTTGTTTTATAGCGTGAACCTCCGCCTGAAAGACGCTACAGTGGTCCGGGAGCCTGAATGACTTCCTGATATCTAATTGTTCGGAGTATACACCTCCGCCAACGTGTCCTTCTAATTTGGAGCCATCTGTATAGAAACAGATTGCGTCCGTCGTACCCGGTCGGCTTTGCTCCCATGCCTCTCTATCAGGAATCAGGGCCTCAAAGGGTGTAAGACTATATTCAATGGATTTGCATAGATCCGTGATCTTCGGAATCGATTTATCATGCTGGAGAATTTTAGCATGGCCATAAAATTGGGATTTCCACTGCCCTGTGTCCCTCAGTCGAATAGCTGCCAATTTGGCCCTTTCCAAGCCTGCTAAGTCCAGGCTAGGGAGGTTCAAGCTCGCATTCAGCGCTTCATTCGGGGTGGTTCGAAGGGCTCCACTAATACACAAAGCCGCCATTCGCTGTACTTTGTTTAGAGGAGTCAGTATACATTGTTTGTGCAAGGCGGTCCCCCACAGAGCCACTCCGTACAGTAGGATTGGCTTGACTACCGCTGTGTATATCCAGTTGACTATTCTAGGGGACATGCCCCATCTTAGCCCAATTGCGTTTTTACAGGAGTAAAGTGCAATGGTCGCTTTTTTGGTTCTCTCTTGGTTGTTTAAGCCCCATTTGAGGCGCTTATCTAGTACTAGCCCCAAGTACCTGGCGTGATCGCTAAAAGAGAGATTACAATTGTTTAGAATGGGTGGGTTAAGTTGTGGAATTTTGTACCTACAGGGTGGCTGATGAATTTTGCTACATTAAGAAACTCAAATAATTTTTTTTTCAGTGTATGGAATTCATTTTTCTTTTATTTATGTTAAAGTTCATTCAATTTTGTTAAATATAGCTTAATTAGTTTTAAAAATAATAGAATTTAAATGCCCCCCTGCTCGTTGATGCATGTGCGGCATCTTACCAAAAAGTTGTTCATTACTGCTTAGAGAGTTGAGACAGGAATAGCCGCAATTGTTTCTCGAATGGATTGCCTTAGTTCAGTCAAATTTGTGGGTTTTGCTTTGTAGACTTCCTGTTTGCAATAACAAGAAAAAGTCAGGTGCAGTAAGGTCAGGCGACCTGGGTGGCCAACGGAATGTGGAGTTTCTGGATATCAGCTTATTGGAAAATTTTGGTCGCAATTCTGTCATAACAGGTTGGGCTATGTAAGGAGCAGCACCATCTTGCTGAAAGCACACAGAGTTGAAAGAAATTCTCATTCGGCGTAATTCTGGATAGAAAAACTCTCTCAACATGCTCAAGTAACGGTCTCCAGTAACCGTAACGGTGTGACCGTTTTCTTCGAAGAAGTAGGGCCCGACAATGCAGCGTGATGAAACTGAACAGACCACTGTGACGCGAAGTGGATGCAATTCCGTCTCATGGAGTATCTGTGGGTTGGAAGCACTCCATATTCAACCATTTTGTTTGTTTATGTTGCCGTTTAAATCGAAATGGGCCTCGTCAGACATGAAAAGACAGTTCAACATGTTTCCATCCTCTTCCACCATTTAAAGCATCCTCTGGCAAAATTCCAAGCGAATCGGCAAGTGTGCAGCGATCAGTTTGTTGGCCATTTGAATTTTATATGGGAATAAGTCCAAATCTTTGTGCATAATTGACTGTAATGACTGTCTGCTTACACCCATTTGAGCAGATAAGCTTCTTGTCGAAACACGTGGATTGTTTTGTATGGCAGCAGCTACAGCAGCGATTGTTTCCTCCGTTCGAACTGAAGGGTTTCGATGGTAAGGTCTTCTGTTGACTGTCCCATGCTCGGCAAAATTGTTTACAAGTCTCATTATGGTCCATCTGCTCGGAGGATTGCCGTCAAACCTGCGCCTATACTCTCTTTGAACCGAAACTACGGACTCCAGTGCGTGATAGCGGCGGACAATCCAAATTCTTGTTTCAGTGTCCCAGTTATCCATTTTTGTTAAATGTAAAAGTCAATCTGCAAAATAAAAAAAAAAATTTAACCAAATTCATTAAATAGAAAAAAAGTTATTTAATTTTTTTTGGTAGCAGCTTTCATCAGCCACCCAGTATTTGTAAATAGAACAAGTTCCGTTTTCGAGGGATTTACCCCGAGTCCGATCGCTATCATCCATTCCGATAGTATTTTAAGTTTAGCGGTCATAAGATCGCAAAGTGTTTGTGGATATTTTCCATTAAAGATGATGGCGACGTCGTCTGCGTATGCCACGACCTTACAAACTCCTCCTTCCAGAATCCGCAGTAGTTTATTTACTGCGATATTCCACAAGAGGGGTGATAGTACACCTCCTTGCAGGGTGCCTCTGTTCACTAGTCTAGTCTGTGTTGAGGTCCCTAGTGTGGCTGTGACCATTCTGCTTATCAGCAATTTATGGATTAGCCTCACCATTGGCGGTTCAACCCCTAGTTCTGTAAGAGATTCTGTTATAGCAATGGGGAGCACGTTATTGAAGGCTCCCTCTATATCCAGGAAGACGATCAGTGTGTATTCCTTGATGCTGAGTGATTTCTCGATGCTCCTTACCACCAAGTGTAGCGCCGATTCGGTTGGTGTAAGCGTGCTGTGCTTCTGATATTTGTTTCGGGTCTACGGTGGCCCTTATGTGTAGGCTTATCATTCTTTCAAAGCTCTTAAGCAGGAATGATGTTAGGCTTATTGGCCTAAAATCCTTTGCTGTGGTGTGGGTGGCCTTCCCTGCCTTGGGAATGAAAACCACCATTGTTTCTTGCCATGCTGTTGGTAGTTCTCCTACCGCCAGGATGGATTGGAAGATTTTTTTCAACCATTTTATGCCTATTTGTCCTGCTTGTTGGATGTGAGCCGGTGTTATCCCGTCCGGTCCCGGCGATTTGTATGATTTGAAACTATGAATGGACAATTTCATGTTGCTGTCTGATAGGAGTGGATCTAATTCGATTCCCTCTCCTGCTCCTCTTTTAGGAGGATGACCTGCTTGTTGGCTCCCCGGGAAGTGAGCGTCTAGGAGCAGGTCCAAGGATTCTTTACTGGAGTCTGACCATGATCCATTTGCTTTTTGAAGATAGCCCAAAGGTGCGGCTGTCTGAGAGAGTATTTTCCTGAGCCTTGCGGCATCAGTTGTTTTTTCTGTCAGAGCAGAAGGTCTGCCATGCCGTTCGTTTTGATCTTCTAATGGCCTTTTTGTAAGAGGCTAGTTCATACTTGTAGTTCAGCCAGTTAGTGTCCTCATTTCCCGCCTTTGCTCTGTTAAACAGGCATCTGCAGTTGGTTCTGAGGATTGATAGTTGTTGGGTCCACCAGGGGGGTTTTTTCCTTCCCCTTGGTTTTTCTGTGGGGCATGCCACTTTGAAGGCAGTGTTGCATGCCTCTGTGAATTTATATACTGTTTCGTCCAGCTCCTGTGGGTTTGTGATGCTTTCTAGCGGTTCCATGGGGAGGATATTTGTCTGAACTTCTTTGTACCTGTGCCAGTCGGCTCGTCTGGGGTTAGCGAAGGTGACCGGCAAGGGCGAATCAAGGGACAATACAGTTTCTATGAATCTATGGTCCGAAAAGGAGTGCTCGTCAGAGACTGCGCCTACGAGTGAATCTGATACCAAAGTTAGATCTATGATCGTTTGGCAAGCTTTAGTTATGAATGTAGGGACATTGCCCCTATTGCAGAAGAATAGGTTCGAATTTAGAATAAAATAAAAAAGAGACTCACCTCTGTCGTTGTTGCTTGGGCAACTCCACTGGGTGTGATGGGCGTTGGCGTTACAGCCTATTACCAATCCTTTCCTGAGCTTTTCGCATTTCTCTGCCAGTCCTCTGACCAGCGCATCTGGGAAGTTTTCCTTTTCAAAGGCCAAGTAGGCCGATAGGACCCTCATAGAGCCACTTTGCAGCTCCAGGCTTACTGCGGTGTTGTCTCCGTTGCTGTAATTGCGAAGTAGAAATATACTAAGATGCCTTTTGGCTAATATGCAGGTTCGAATTTTACGTTCTTTGTCTACTGGGGACATCGCACCAGTCTAGCGTGACGATGTTCGCCCCTCGGCGAGCTTGCTCGTCGCCTGTTTATACAAGTCAGCCGACCGCTGACTGTCGCAGGCCACCACCTTGACGCTGCCTTTGTACCATCCCGCGTCCATGCAGCAGGGCGAGGTGCCTGGCTTCTCCCGTACCATGCGCAGGCAAATGAGGGGAAGGTGGGACTCCACTGCCTTCCACTTGTTCCTGGCGATCCTGCCCTTCGGATTTCCCCTGTCAATTAGGCCGAGTAGGACACGGTTCTTCGTGATTTCGGCGAACGAGACCGATGGCTGGATCTTAGATCTCTTCGCCGATGGTCCGGGTAGTTCGAGGGATCGCTGCCTTTTCGCCTGAGTCCCTTCTTGAGTGGGCTTCCTTGCCCACTCTACCTTTTTTAGCCATTCAGGCGAAGGTGTGGCAACGGTGCTCCTAGTGTGTGAGCGCAGAGTCTGGGTGGCAGTCCGCCTTTCTGCGTATGTGTATTTGTTTGCTCCAGCGGGTGGCCCGAGCGCCTTGGCAGTGCCTACCGCTGCTTTAGGCGCAGATGCGCTCGTGGCGGAGGCGTTTGCGGATGGCTTTCTGCCACCCGTCATCCCCAGTTTGGGATGCGGTCCTTTCGGGACCGTGCTGGTATGGATGGTGGAACCAGTGTTCATCTTATCCATGGGTTTTTTGAGAGTTCCCGTCTCTGTGTTTTGTGTTGTGTTGTTAGTTTGCTTTTTATGTTCCATAAATTGGTCCCACGAGTTGCGGAGAAGGGGAAAAGTCCGCCCAGGCAGATTTCCGCGGTGCCCGGGTAAGGCGATAGTTAGAACAGGGGGTCGCCATGTCCCTGAGCACACCGTTTGAGACTGGGCTAGTTTTTGATCCGGGCCCCCAGCCAGGCTGACTCTTGGCACGATCCGTATTACACCGCAGTTCGGCCCGGAGTGAGATGTTGTTTGGGAAGGGAGATGGGTAGGTGTTGTGTTGGGAGTGGGTTTGTGTAAAGCAACTATTTAGATGCGGCTGAACAACTCGCATCGTCGGTATTGCTTCGTTGCAAACTACCCGCTGGCTGTCCGGGACTGTTTATTTACTGGGGTTTCCGTCCACGGTTCCGTGTTTGACTTATCCCACCAGCTTATTCACAGATGGCCTCGAGACAGGTCGTCCGCTATGCGCAACCTGCGACCCGCTCGGTTGCCCCAGCCAGGCGACTTTGGAACTATCTCACAAGTTCCTCAGCCGATTTGATTATCCTTAAATTTAAAAAAAAAACAGCAACAAACCAAAAATTGTACGGCTTTTACCGTTATTTTCCAAGATACCTTTATTTGCGCCAACTTTGACTATTTTTCCAGTAATCAGGACCCATAAACACGTCGATGTGGAAAGTTTAAACAAAATCGGGCGTTGGAGTTAAACGGAACTTTATCCCTTTTGTCAAAGTAATGAATTGATTTTTTATTGGCTTTACATTTTCAGAAAGTAATGATATTATTTTTCATTGACATAACTTTGTCAAAAGCAATTAATTATTAGCATTGCATTTTCAAAATTAAATTAGTAGTCTGTTGCCTCCTTACTCATTGAGTAAAAGGGTATATCAGATTCGTCGGAAAATATATAACAGGTGGAAGGAAGCGTTTACGACCCTATAAAGTATATATATTCTTGATCAGGATCACTAGCCGAGTCGATCTAGCCATCTCCGTCTGTCTGTCCGTCCGATGAAAGCTAGAAAAATGGAACTTAGCATGTAGATTCTTGAGCTTCTTGCGCAGCGAAAGTTTATTATAACAGGGTGCCACGCCCACTCTAACGCCCATAACGCTAAAACCGGTCTATCGCCCACATTTTTTATTATTTAGTACAACATTTTTCTTATTATCAATACTTATCCACATTCCAAAAATTTTGCAAATCGGACCATTCATTAAAAAGTTATAAGAAAATAAAATGTGCAATTTTGGACACAGTCGCTCTGCATATTTCCATCTCCCCCGCACTACCCTTGTTTTTGTGTGTGAATGTGCCAATGCGTTCATCATCCCTACTAAAAACAGTTGAGAACCAGCCGCTTTGAAATCATTCCATGAGAAGTGACATTTGTCAAAACATGGCTGTACAGCATAACAAGAATTTCAAGTTCTGAGAAGTATTGACCATTTAGCAAAGGGATCAGATTGTGGTACGAGCTACGACCGACACGATTGTAGCTCCAAAACTCGGTATGGGGTAAAATTCCATTAAATGTGGCACTTAGTAACAGTTTCGTTGATAGTGCATGTGCTATATTCAATAAAGGCCAAAAGTGGCAAAAGTCAAAACAAAACCAGATGCAAATATTCTGCTAGCCGTCTCCCACCTCAAGGTACCTTAATTGGTCTTAGGAACTTTTTAAAGAAGTCATGAACTCTAATGAATTCTAGATACATACAGGAAGCATCGCTCCAACGCTTCACACGAGAAAATTAAAAAAGGCCAGATTCTGAGATATTTAGGAGCAAAAAATTACTACCTCCCATAGTCTCGACTTTCATAAACTGGATCCTCGACAAAGGTTTCGTCGTACAATTACGCAACCTGTCGTATTAACAAATAATCCAGATTACCTGCCGGTTAATATACTTTTATATTCAAGGCTTTTATCCTTATAATATCCTTACAATATCCTTATATAGTATCTGTTTAGTTGTGACGATGTGCCGAAAAAGCTCTGTACGGCTGTCATAGTAAGAGGGGCTCTTGGGAGTAATTAAACGACTGAAGTTCAAATATAACAGTTTAGCCTTTAATTCATTAGCTTATAATGTATAATAATAATAATGTATAATGTGTACACTTCACTCTTGTTCATTAATTAACTTTACAAAATAATGGGTAGCAATGGACAGCAAAGTAAAAGAAGACAATGTTGTTCCGGTCGCTGAAGCTTGTAGTTCTCTCTGCCCTTCTCGCAGGTTCTGTGGAGTTGCCAGATGTCCTGACTTTCGTATTCAGTTGGCAGGGCTATAAGCTGTGTATACGAACCAAGTACCGTGGGACTGAACATGCCGCCCGCCAATTCGAAGTCAGCATGACACACGTGTTGTTCAGGATTCTGGATCTAAATTCCCTTGTACTCGTAGCGGCTAAGAAAAAAAAAAAAGAGAAATGACATACGGATGCAGTTGATTAGCAAGGGAGCAACAGCTTGTTCATATTAGCATGAGATCGGCAGGCGACAAAGCTTAAAGATGGAGCGTTTTTGACTGCCTGATTTTGTTTTCAGTGTTACAACTCGAACGAGTGAATCCTCTCTAGGATGGAGACTGGTAATTCTACCGAGCGTCCATTGCAATGGTGGCAGTTGATCGTCCTTGATGAGTACTAATTCATTGATTTTAAAATTCTCCTTTTCCTGACACCATTTTTTGCGAGTTTGAAGATGGGACAACGAATCTCGGCTCCATTGCGTCCAAAACGGACGGATCAAATTTTGATGAGACAAAATTGCTCACGGAACGACGAGTTTTGAGGGCGACAGTGGGCAGGTGCGAGCAGGGTGTCACGAATGAGAAAATGTGCCGGCGTGAGAGCTTCTAAGTCGTCTGGATCAGCTGTTAAGCCTAGTACTCACATCGACGAAAACCGCGAGCTAGCCATAGGAGTGAGCGAGAGGCAAATACGCGGCTAACGCTTTTCGTCGGGTGTGTTTTTCAGCGCGGTACTCAGATGAGCTAAGGAAATACCAGAAAAAATACCAGATTTTACGAGTGAATTTCGATGAACGCCGTTAGCGGCGGCCCAAAGAATAAGAAATTTGATCTTTGGCGGTGTTCGTGCAAAGGCGTTATGGAAACTAAAAATTAAAATTGGAAGAAAAACCCCAAAATCGGCGCCAGGAGGTCAGTGCAGATGAAAAAAGACGCCTAATCCAAGCTGTTCCCCATTATTGTGGGACTTGACCGACAGGAAGCAATACCATAACGGGGTAAATCCGCAGAATAGTTGAAGCGTTGGCGGAGATCCACTAGAGAATTCCAGTGGAAAGGAACATGCCGAGTGGGCCTTCGCTCTCTACAAGGACATCCTGCCGGACGTGTCCTCGCAAAAAAAGTAAGATATGGAAAAAATAATTTGGTTGCGTTGTACTAATAGAAGAATCTTTTTAGCAGAACCACCAGTAATATGATCTCCGAAGACCTCTCCATTAGGACTCCGTACACCATAACCACCAGCTACTTGGCAGCTTAAGCGGAGCTGGAGGACACGCTGGCTTCTATAGGGAGGAGAAAAATAGGGCGCCCGCTAAGGAACAGTTGGAGAAGCCATGGCCAGCCACTGCCAGGATGCTGGGCGACTTCCTGCAGCATCAGCGGATCAACCCCATTCCCAAACCGGCTCCCACTTCCTCAAGGTCCAATATGCCCATTGGGACTCGGAGCTGGATTGCGGTGGCGCGGGAAAAATGGCGAAGCATTGGTGGGACGTTAAGGAAGCTTTAGACTACTAATTTACATAAATAAAAACATTCGTTGAACATTCTATCTATTTTTATTTTAATTTCTTTGTGCACCAGCAGACTCTTCTTTTTAAATTGCTCCAATTTATTTGTTTTCCGTTTGGCAACAAACCCAGCTCCCAGCTGCTTGACAGTAAGACCATGCTACATGCATTGCGGATGAACTTTGAAAACTTCGGTCACACTACAAAGAATAAGATTTTTCGATTTTTAAAACTCTTAGCCGATCTGAGTACTAGGCTTTAGCGGACAAAGTGGGCGAGAGTTTAGGAAAGCTTCAATCCTGATAAGCACCGTTGCGAGTTCCTCATAAGTTTGCTTGTGATTTCCGACAATCCTCTTGAGGTGATCCTTGACGGACTTGACCCCGGCCTCCCAAAGGTCTCCGAAATTGGGGGTAAGGTTGGAATGCTTGAGACGACCGCGAACGCGCAAGATGCCGTCGTCAAGAAAGGGAGTGAGATTTCTTAGGATGATCTTCGGAGGCAGAGGATATTCTGCGAGGATCGCGTTCATATCGGATTGAAAGGTTTCGGCTTGTACTATTTTCACGACGCAGCGAAGTGCATTGTCCAGTTCCTCTGGCGACAGCTGACTGTAAAATTTGGTTTTCTTCGATTGAGTATTGTGACAAAAGCGCAGTATGTATACTATGACTCGAACGAGTTTGGTGTAAGTCGAAACCCGCTCAATGACATTAATGTCTGTGGTGTGCAAGCGAATCTGAATAGATTTTGCTTCTAGGGACTGCTCATCAAACTTTATGTTCGGTACCTCAGTGTCCGGCCACTCACTGGAGTGTTGCCTCAACCATGATGTTCCGTGCCACCAGAGATCAAAGATGGAGATTTCTGATGGGGATAGTCCTCTCGTAGCGCTGTCTGCTGGATTATCCGCCGTGGGAACATGTCTCCATTGGTTTGAATCGCTGCAGTCCAGAATGTAGGCAACACGATTGGCGACGAACGTTTTCCATCTAGTAACATATTCTTTAATCCAGTGGAGAACGATAGTGGCGTCTGTCCAGTATGTAACGGAGATTTGAGCGTTTTTCCAACGATTGTTTGCTACCACCCATTTAGTTAGTTTGGTTGCCAGTACAGCGCCGCATAACTCGGTCCTCGGGATCGTGAAGGGTTTCGTTGGAGAGATTTTGGATTTTGCGGTGGTGAGAGTGGTAAAAAATGATGAATCCGGTTGGTTATGCGCATGTTAACCGGCGCTGCGTAGGCGTGAGTCGACCCCTCGCAGAAAGCGTGCAACTGGATATCATGGCTAAAGTCTGGAGTATACCGTACGCTGCGAGGTATTCGGATTTTGCTGATGTCCTCCAGATTGACACGAAACCTTTTCCATTTGTTGGAACTGGGCACTGGGTCGTCCCATCCTAAGAAGTGCTTGCGGTCGTTCTCGGAATGTAGGTGTGCCATTGTGACTTCCTTTAGAATTAGTTTTTCTGAAATGAGAATAGGAGCGATTAATCCGAAAAGTCTGGCAATGCTCGAAAGAATTTCTCTTTTAGTTGAACCCGTGGGAATGCTCGCTTGCAATTTGTAGGTGAAACAGTCTAATGAAGGAATGCGGTCTAGGAGCGCTATGTCGTTGCTAGACCATTTTCTCAATTCCATATTTGCGGATTTTAGAGTGTTCTGGATTTGTAAGCTCTTGTTTTGTGCTGCTGAGATAGTGTGATCACCAGAATTTCGTGCTTTAAGACCTCTTCCGCCAGTGGATAATTTTCGCGTTCATCTTCTGCAAGTTGAAGAACGTCTCTGATGGCGGTGAATGGTGCAGAAGCGGTACCGAAAGTTACAGTTGACAGACAATATTCCGTGATGTTTCCATCCGCCGCCCGCCATAAAATCCGCTGGTACTGCGTGTCGTCCGGATGTACGTCGATGCAGCGGTACCTGCGCTGGATGTCGGCGGTGAAAACATGTCGGTACTGTCTCCAATTCAGCAACACTGCAGGGAGATCATTTTGTAGAGTGGGTCCTACGGACAATACATCGTTTAGAGATCGACCGTTTGCGGTCTTTGCCGATGCGTCGAATACTATGCGCTGTTTGGTGGTGAGACTGTCTTCTTTATAAACAGCGTGATGAGGAAGTACGCAGGATTCGACTCGACAGGATTTTGTGGAGGTAATGACTGTTGATCTCTCACTAGAGACTGCTGGTGTGATTTGTCCCAATTCAAAATATTCTTCGATTCCCTCCTTGGATCCCATTGATAACGCCGCTATAATTTAAGAAACCTTTTTAAAGCGACTTGATGCGATTTTCCTAGGGTCAGTGTGGGATCGAAATGCCATTTGAAAGGTAGTCTTACCATAAAACTACCGTTTGGTTGACGTGTGTGCGTTTCCTTAAAGAAGGACTCACACCACCGCTCTTCGTCAGAGTGAAGTGATCGGCTTGGGACAGATTCTATTTCGCAAAAATTTTTCAAAAGCGATTCCGTATCTAGGGTGGCTTAATGACAGCGAATATTAAATGTGTGGATTGAATCCTGGAATTTGCCGAGTATCATCCAACCTAGGTGAGAACTTTAAGCAATAGGTTCGTCTGGGTTTCCGATTCGGGTTCCCGGAAGGATAAGACCCGCCAAGAGGTCGGCTCCGATGATAAGATCTATGCGCTTTGAGCGATAGTATAGAGGATCCGAGAGCTGGAGTCCGTTGATGTGTTTCCAATTTTGAGACGAAAAAGATTGGTTTGGTAGATGTGAGGTCAGCGAGTTCATAACGTACGCAGAGTCGACATCTAGATTGAACGTTGGCTTTAGCGACGTTCGGATGCAGCATCTTGCCGTAAAGTTGCACCGTTGACCAGTAGTTTGGTCGACGCCGGCGATCGTGGAAGCTGGAGAGCTTGGACGGTATGCTCTGAGATTATTGTAGCTTCCGACCCCTGATCGATGAGGGCAGCTATTGTTGCTTGAGCGCCGCTCTGGGGGTGGCAGACAATAATCCGTATTCTGTCGCGTTGCATGGGAGGCTGTGGAAGAATAACATTGGAGGTTTGGATTAGCAAGGAGGCTAACTGGTGAGGTGTCGTTGTTCATAATCGAAGCGATATGTGGTTGACTAGATGATACGGTCGGCGAGTAAGGTTGGGGTGCTTGAGTGATGCTTGGCGCCGCTGCAGGATGAAGTAACGAATGGTGGCGTTCTCCACAGTGGTAGCAATTCTTTACACTTGAACAGCGGGGCAGCATGTGCGATTTTCTCAGGCAGTTGAGGCATATGTTTGACTTACTCACGACCTCCTTCGTTGGTAGCAATCCAAGCTAAGGAATCGCTGACATCGACAAAGGATATGATTACCATTGCAGTGTGGGCAACGAAGCACATGGGGGGTTGGTTGCGCGTGGGTGTTATGAACCGAGATACGTTTTGTAGTGTGATGATCTAGTGATGATCCAGATTTGCTGATGCCCGAACAGTTTCTATTTTCAATGGCGTCTAGGGTGATTAACCGGTTGTTGAGAAACTTTTCGAGATCCCTGTACGAGGGAATGTTTGACTGCCGAGATGATGTTCCCAGGCGGAGTGCGTCTCTTTCGGTAATTTTGCAGTCAAATAATGGGCGAGCCAGTGATCTCCGTCCTGCAATGACGCGTTGGTGGTGTTACAGGCGGCTGCGCAGACGTTAACTGCACTTATCATTGATCGAATATCATCGGGCTTCTCCTTGCTTAGGGTTGGCAACTGGTACAACATGTTCATGTGATTGCGGCCGTCAAAGGAATTTGACGAATATCGCAATCTCGACCAGCTGGCAGAGATTCCTTGAGGAAATGAAACCGTTGAATATTGTCCAGCCGCTCATTTTCATGAATTAACCGAGTAAAGGCGTCATAATATCCTGGCCAGTCCACGTAGTTTCCGCTAAACTTGGGCACTGGCAGTTGTGGCATGTGGACACGTGCGTCGGCAACCGTCGACACGGCGGTTGGTGAAGAGGCTGAGGACGGCATCACCGGGAACTTTATACGTTGGCCTTCAGCTACAAGACAATAGGTTTCCATGTACAGATCCTCAAAACTGACGGCGATCTTCTTGGCGTGATAGTCCGTTTTGGCATATCCCTCGGTGCAGATGATTACTTGATGGGTGGTCTCAAAAGCCGAGTTTAAACTCTCGATTTGCTGCAGGCGCTTCATATAATAGCTTTCGTTTTTTCAAGACGCGGAATCCTTCTTATAGTTCTGCTGCAGACGGGTTAGACTTTGAAGACGCTCCCTTTGAAATGTAACAAAACCTGCTAAGGCCGGATCATCAGCCTCGTGGTCAGACATATTATGAGAATTTTTACCAATTTATTTTGGGCCTAGCCAGCTCTGCTTGATAAATCAAAAAAGCACCCGTACTCACGTGATCATTCCCTTTTTACTTATGCCTGAATTTACGTAACGTTGAATATAGCGTGAGCGCAGGCTGTACTGTTTTCCGATTCCGCTTTGAGTAGAAGTTTTTCCTTGGTTGCGAAATTATAACGGGCCTTCTTGCAGCACCCGTGTGTGTGTGTGTAGAAGCGCTGTCAGCCCTTCAGTTCCAAAAAAAAAGTTTCACTTGTGAATCACCTTGGGAATCACCTGGGACATGTCCTCGTGCACAAGTGAAGAACAAGTGACGCTCCATAAGAAAATTGTATGGGATGTCCGCATTTTCACAAGTGAAAATTCAAATGAAAATTTTTCGAAGTCCTACGGGATTTCACTTGTTCCTTATACTCATTTTTCGTATGGCCTGTCACGTGCCGGTGACTCGTCCCAAGTGAATCACTTGGGAAAATCAGAATTTTTCCTTGAGTTTTCACTTGTGAAATCACTTGCAAGGGACACGTCCCAAGTGAAACACTTGGGAAAATCTGAATTTTTCCTTGAGTTTTCACTTGTGAAATCACTTGCAAGGGACACGTCCCAAGTGAATCACTTGTGAAAATCTGAATTTTTCCTTGAGTTTTCAATTAAAAAAATATAGAATTTAATTCATTTCATTTTAATTCATTTTAATTATATGGTACTATTTAGATTTTCAAAAATTGTACAATTATTGTTTCTGTTTTTTTGCTTCGTAAGCTTATTTTTAACGTTAGACATCGCCGTTCTTAAACCTTTGTCCGGGTCCTCTGAATCCTTGGCCAACGCTCCTGAAAAAACATATGTATGTTTAAAAAATGCGTTTTATTTGTTTAATTGTATATTTACCTTTTATAGCTTGTTGCAGAATTTTTATTGGCACAAAACATTTCGTCATCCACTTTCGGCTAACGGAACCCATTGAATACCTTCAAAATTTACGTACTTTAAACTAAGATCAATGCACAACATCTTAAACTTAATGTAGCACTTACCTGACTTTATTATATTAACTAAACGATTAAAGTAACTCTGCTGCGCACCATTAAAATGGATGCTTCCCTTTCAATCACTCAAACAGAATGCACCAAGTCTTCTCACCCCTTTACTAGATTTCTTTTGTTTTCTCTTCGCTGTTGGCGCGTGACACTGCACCTATACCCTTTCTTAAGTGAAATATATCCGACTATATAGTTTTTACTTCTTGAGTAAAAAATACAATACGATTTTTTTTTAAATGTTAATACTTAAATGTTTTAAATACTTAAATCAATTTTAACGGACTAAATTTCTATAACTTAACTAAAAAATTATATTGTAATAAAAATGTATAATAAGTAAATATAACATTATAAGTAAATTCAATTTACTAAATTTTACTATAATCAAATAGTTTACTTTTATAAAACAATATTAGTTGGTTTTTTCGATACACAATAATGCTCCTAAAATATTAGGGCATTCACATGTCGCTTCTCCACGAAAATTTTTCCGCCGAAATATTAGTCGCTAGCCGAACATAACGGAGAGACGCAAAAAAAAATAACGGACCAGCCGAAATTTGTCTCTGCAAGCGCGGAGTCCAGGCAGATTATAAGACAAGAAAGAGAGGGAAATATCCGAATATCTGCCTCTCTTTGTTCCACGATCGTTTTCGTGGGCAGTCTTCTACGCTGCGCCGACTGCTCTGCTGACGTCAACAGCGGCACAGCGTTTTAGGCACAAAAAAAAAACAAAAAAAGCTTTTTGCCTTGAGCCATGTCACCGCGTCCCTACTGCAGAACTGAAGGGAGGCGACCGGGTGTGTTGGTATTGGTGACTGTGCTCTATCGGTGTGAGAGCACTTGTTGGGGGCACAAACGGAGACGATCGCAATTTGTGTTAGATGAAGTGATGGGTGTTATGCTTTATAACTAACAATTGAAAGATCAAACTGAGATTTTTAAACTTCAAGCAAGAGTCCCCTCATGGGCCACCATGTTCAGTTGTGACGCCGTGCCGAAAAAGCTCTGTACGGCTGTCATCGTAAGAGGAGCTCTTGGGAGTAATGAAACGACTGAAGTTCAAATATAACAGTTTAGCCTTTAATTCATTGGCTTATAATGTATAATAATAATAATGTATAATGTATACACTTCACTCTTGTTCATTAATTGACTTTACAAAATAATGGGTCGCAATGGACAGCAAAGTAAAAGAAGACAATGTTGTTCTCTCTGCCCTCCTCGCAAGTTCTGTGGAGTTGCCAAATGTCCGGACCTTCGTATTCAGTTCGCAGGGCTATCAGCTGTGTATACGAACTGTGGCGATCTTGTTTTCTGCCATCTGGCATCGCTGAAAACTCCTCAGAATAGATTGGTATCAAAAAACCTCTCTGGGCACACTCCTTGAAGAACCACACTATAAAGCCCGCTAAAAAATAAGATCTCTATTCTGAACAATCACAGTATAACAGAGTTCAAAATATATATTATAATCTAAGCATCCAAGCTCTGTGTTTTACTTAAGAGCAGGACTTACCTTGGTTTAAAGACAAACCATAGAACCAAGTACCTTGGGACTGAACAGTATCCATATACATATAAAAGGATATGAAGAAACAAATAAGAATAATAATCATTGTTAAACTTAGGCATCGAATGTATTTTGTGGTCCTTTTACTTTCGACATCTATTGATATTGCTGTATGCTTAATTCCAATATGTTTCGACAATTCTAGAAATTTTTACAAAAAATTAAAAATATAGCTTGATCTGAAAACGTCATCATTTCTTGGGAGCTAGAGCTCTTATAATATTCCTAAGTCATTTTACTAAATGGGGAATTTAATAAGTTCCTATATGTATTATTATGTTAACGTACTGGTATAAAGACAAATTCCATACAAATATTAATTTATTATTACACGTTTGTTTATAGACTTTCTAATTGTATATGTTTTTTATGCAATTTTTGATTTTACAATTTAGACCTAAATATTAAATCTGCGTTTACAAAAAAGTATGTAAACGCACTTAATTTTATTTGTTATGTTTGAAATTGTATAAAGCTAGTTATGCTTGCTTTGTTCTTGTGTATCAGTTCAATATTCTCCGTTTGTAAAATTAAAATTACCGTTTCGTTTCATTATTATCTTATTTAGTGCCTATGTGTCGTTATATATAAAATATAAAAATGCATATAAAATGTTGAAGAATGTCGAAGATGGTGCTGACACTAATAATGGAGGGGAAGAAAGAGGTTTGGCGAGCAGAGTTTATTACACTAATAAATACGTATAACCGGTATTAATAAATATTAAGTGCCAATATGGCCTTATACCGTTTTTATTAGTATTTGTTTAATTACTCACATGTCTTATTGTTGTGTAAGGTTGGGTTGTGTCTTGTTAAGTGATTATATTTAAATTAAACTTATTAATGCTTCTGATTAGTATGCGTAATTCCAATTCCGATTGAGGCAATTTGACTAAGTGACAACACAGAAAAAACCTATACCTAAATGCCAAATTAAAATAAAATTGTTACATTTTTAAGATCAAACATTTAACACAAATCGGGTCAAGCCAATAAAACGCAACAGGAAGTTATAATTATTTTATAACAAATTTTCGCATTTTATAATACTTTTGGCATTTATATTTTTCCTGCTTGAAAAATATTCGAATGCCCCATCTCTCCATATTTTTAATTATTCTGGGCCTAACCTCGAACCTCAGAGAAAAAACTTAAACTTATTTCAGTTAGAATTTGTTTGGACAGTCTTAATGCTGATTGGGTAGAGGCCTAGACCCCTATGAGGCCTTTGCAAATTGGATGACCGAACTCAATCTCATCACTTTCGACCCAGCTCCATCGCCGGCGCTAACAGAAACGACTGCACTGGTGGTAGAAGACCCATCCTCGGCAGGGTCTTTTCCCCCCTCGGTCTTTTTGGGATCTGCTTGACCGTCGTCCAATTTGTTCATGTAGTGTTTGCGCTTGCGAAGCGGTAGCGTCATAACGTTCCGGTCGGCCATCATTAGGGAGTCGCTCTCCGGCGAAGAACTTCGTTCGGGTGACTCCGTGCTGGACCGGAGTCCAATTGCCGCTTCCACGCGTCGCACGATGTCCGGATTAGGTAAAGCGGATCTTAAAGGAAGTAATCGAAAAGTTTAGTATTTCATGGTTGGTATTTAACAACATATTAATTTTAGCGCTAAAATATAATAAATAATATGATTTACATATGTTAATTGAGCAAGTTTACTTTAAACCTTGAACCGTATAAATATTCGTATTTTTAAAATCAGTGAGGTGTTTACAGAAAGGATTTTGAATATTTCTTAGCTAAAATATAATTTTTTTTTGTATTCAAAAGGATATTAAATCGATTGCCGGGTGTGTAAAGCTTTATAAAGAGTATTTTCTACCAAAAAGACGGATAAAAGGCTGAGACTTTTATAAATGTTTAAGACCGTAGGGGTGGGAATCATACTTACTTATATTTGGGCACCGGCGCATAGCCCTTGTGCAGCCCGTGGCGAGCAAGATCGCCCCTCTTAAAGTGCTCGATCAGCACGGTGGCTTCATGGGTGTCATCGTAGTTGGCCGCAAGGTCACTGTCGTGCAAAGTTGTGACGTGTGGCTGGTGCGTTTGAGGTTGCATTTCTGTTGAAGGTAAGGACCCGTGCCCACGACGAAGTTGCATCATTTGCCAGGCGGCAGCGTGCACGTCCTCATCTTTCACTACGTCATCGATGTCGTGATGGCGACGCGCCATATTGGCTGCTTCGAGCAGGGCGGGATTAATTGTGAGGTTAGGGGCTTGGGGGTGCAGCTCCAGAAGACTCGTAGAGGCCTGGTAAAAGCACGCAGTCGGTACTGGTGCCTTGTTCTGGCCCTGTTGCATGCTTAAGTCTGTCGGCTCCTCGTCCGTATAGCTGCAGTGGGTAAGCTGGGCGTTTGAAACCCCACTGTCCCGGCTTAAGGCATCCGCCTCCAACTGGACGGGCAGGTATTGACCCGATGTGGGCGGAGGTGAGGACTGGCTGCTTACCGATGGCGAGTACGTGGAGCTTAGCGAACTGGGCGAAAGCGGCGAGGAAAAAGTGACAGGAAGAGCAGATGTCGCGTCTTTGGATTCACACGGCTTACGTGCCCGTCGAGGCATCTTCGTAGTCAGCGGCGAGCTGGGCAGCGAGTGGTTGCTGCTCTCAGAGTTGCAGCTGTCTCCTTGCAAGGGCGATCCAGCAGAGGAGCCCGCTGAAACTGATGCTGCCGAAACCTCCGCCTCGTCCTCGGGGATTTCCTTGCCATGCCCCTTGATGTGCGCCTCCATCTCCTTCTTATTCTTAAACGTCTCTTCGCAGATGGTGCACTTGTAGCACTTAGAGCCGTAGTGCTGCACACGGTGCAGCTTGAGCACGTGGTTGTATCCAAAATCTCGGAAGCAAATGTCGCAGTGGTAGGGCTTTTCACCCGTATGCGTTCGTGAGTGCACCTTGAGCTGCTTGGAGCAGGTAAAGCCCTTTCCGCACCCCGGCTCCGGGCACTTGTACGGCTTCTCGCCAGTGTGGGTGCGCATGTGGATCACCAACTGGCCGGACTGGATGAACGTCTTCTCGCACACGGAGCACTTATGTGGCCGCTCGCCTGTGTGAATGCGCATGTGGCGGTGCAGCTTCCCGGAGTGCTCGAAGGCTCGTCCGCACACGTCGCACTTGTACGGCCGCTCCTTCGTGTGGATACGGCGGTGCACCTGCAGGTTCTCCTTCACGCTGAACAGCTTGTGGCAAAACTCGCACTCAAACGGCCGCTCGCCAGTATGGGTGCGGTAGTGACGGATCTGCAAGAAAAGGTTAAATAATAATTATTCATTTTTAAGTGTGGGTGATATTCAAACTTTTTGACCGATTTTTAATATAGCTTTTGCATCTTAATCATGGCATGGCCGATGACCTATTTTGTTAAGGAGTAGGTCTGGTGGTTGTTGGGGGTGTTTTTAAGCTTGCTGATATTATCATTTAATTTTTTGATCCTATAAAGTATATATTCTTGATCATTCTCAATTGTCGAGTCGATCTAGCCATGTCCGCCTGTCTATCCGTCTATTAGTTTTTACGGAAACTAGTCTGCCAGTTTTAAAGGAATCGGGATAAAACGTTTCCAAAAGTCTAGAAGGAAAACTAAAAACTAATTACAGAAATATTAAGATAATGTCCCATTTCAAGTTACCATCATAAATTTCAAATTTCAAAAAATCATAAATTTTTAAATTTATTATGTTAAACAAGAAAGAACGCTATAGTCGAGTACCTCGACTATCAGATACTCGTTACTCAGCTAAGGGGACTAAAGGGAAATGGAGATATGCAATCATCAAAGCGAGATTGTAATACACCACCTTTCAATTTATGGTTATGTGGGCGGCAGGCAGATTAAAGCAGTATGGGCTTGCAAACTTTTTTTTGGTCAATCGATAGATATTGACGAGCTTAATACATTTCAGTTAAAATTTTTAAACTAGCATGAATAATGTGGGCGCCACATGTTTGCGCGGTTTGTGGGCGTTAGAGTGGGCGTGGCAAACTTTTTTTGGGTCAACCGATAGGTATTAATAAGAACAATACATTTCAGTTAAAATTTTTATTCTAGCATCAAAAGATTATGTAAGATTTTCATATATACATAGATAGAACATTTTAAATTTTCATACATTTTTTAAAGACATGATCAACTTCAAATAATTGTGCTCATACACTCAAAAAAAAAAATCACCATAAATATTAGAAAATCGCCCGTGATTTTAAAACGCCATTGAATTAATAAATTTTTTCTTTAATTAAGAAATATTTTCTTGATTATAGAAAAAGTTTCTAAAATTTACGGAATTTCGCAATATTTTTTTTTTTTTTTTTTTTGTAAAAAAGAAGGAAGAATCGAAATTTTTTCTTTAACTTATGGCGAATTTTTCTTGATTTTTTTTCTTGAAATATTGGTAAATTCTTACTTAAATTTAGTAAAGCTGGACCAAAAGCACCATAGCCCTCTTTAGTCATTGTATGACAAGAAGCACGCGTGGCCGAAAGAAAATGTTCCTTATTTTTAAGGTTATTTACCATACATTTATGAAAAATTGGTCATTATTTCCAGAAATGGCAAACCATAAATTCAAGAAAATTATTTATTTAAAATAAAGGCGAGTCGCCGTTGGATGAAAATCATAGGCGATTTTCTTGATTTAACGGCGAATTTCTTGAATTAAGGGCGATTTTTTTTGGGTGTATTATTTTCATTTTCTGATCGTAGCTCAAGTAAGATTTGTTGTTACATTTATTCTTTCGATTGGATGCAATGCAATAGATATTTTTAGATGAACATAAATGTTTAATTAAAAAAATAGAAAACAAAAACTGTATTAAACACTTATTATTTATTATACCCGTTACTTGTTGAGTAAAAGGGAATATTAGATTAGTCGAAATCTTAGGTAAATGTAAAAGTTTTTTTCGTCACAAAATCTGATATAAGAACTTTTATATGTTGAATGTGCGACATTATTTGTATTAAAGGTTGTTTAGAGAGCTAAAATAACGAAGTGTATTATTCATGTATTGGTCTTAAATTTTGGGCGAATTTTCATAAATCTAGGGCGAATTTTCTTAAATCTAGGGCGATTTTTCTGTTTTCAAAGGTAAACACCCTTAACATTTAAAAAAAGTGTTAGAAATGAACGGCTATATTTCTTAAAATTATGGTGACTTTCTTATTTTAATGGTAAATTGCCTTAAATTTTCCGATTTTTTTTTTCAATTATTCCTAGGGGAACTTTAAGATATAGTTGTCCGATCCGGCTGGTTCCGACTTATATACTACCTGCAAAAAATATAAGGCTTTTGGGAAAGTTTCAGCCCGATAGCTTTGAAACTGAGAGACTAGCTTGCGTAGAAACTGATGGACAGACGGACATGGCTAGATCGACTCGTCTAGTCATGCTGATCAAGAATATATATACTTTATGGGGTCGGGAACGTCTCCATCACTGCGTTGCAAACTTCTAACTGAAATCAATATACCCTCTGCAAGATTATAAAAAATCGATTAGCTATAACTTTAAATCTATTTTATTTAGACAATTTAATAAGAGGTAGCATGATAAACATAATAAACTACCTTTTTACGTATCACTGGCATAAATTGTTAAGAAACTATAAGCATTTCAAATCTGTCCTTTCTTGGATTTTCCGCTAAACTAGCGGGTTTTTTAAAAAGTCGTAAAACAAAGTTTTCTATATCCAGTTTCCTAAACACCAATAAAGTCCCGAAACGGATTCATAATGCCCACAAACAAAGGGGACAAATATTTTAATTTTGGAAAGTTCCCCGATTCTTGTTATAACTTTTAAACGAAACCTCGAATCTTAATAAATGAGGTATACACGATGCTTACTTTTATTACACTCATAAAATTATTTTTCTAAATACTAGAAAAATCGCCTTAACGTTATGAAAAATCGCCAAAAATATAGGAAAAATCGCCACAGAAAATAGGTTAATTTTTCTAAAATTTCTATTATTTACGGAGAATTTTTCCGAGCATATGCTTTTAATATTTTTTAATATTTAGGGCAAATCGCCTTATTTCGTTGAACAAAAAATCATCCAAAATCGCCCTTGAAACTAGAAAGTCGCCCTGAAAATCGGTGGCCTAGCGGTCTAATGCGTTGAACTTTCAAACTCATCTAAATGGCGTGAGATCGAGCCCACAAAGAGTCAACATTTATTTTTCTTTTTTGTGCAAGTTTCTAGAATTGAATTCTTAAATAATTTTGTGTGCAGAGGCAAAAAAAATTTTAGAACACGTCAAAATAACAAATATAAAAATTTATATTGCATTAAAATAATATTTTCTTAATGTATTTAGTCTAATTGGGTAAAATAAAGCATAATTTGTTGTCGTTAGTGAGAATATTTCTTAGAATTAAATTGAGAATTTGTTCTTAGAAAAAATTGAGATAGGCAACCTTTTTGCGCGTCGCCTAGCGGGATGCGTCTTTGGTGCAGCGGAAGTGCTCTCGACTGCGAACCCAGCGGACGTGAGTTCGATTCTCGCTGCGACCACGAAGATTTTTCTCAAGAAGTAAGTTGTTTTATATTAATGTTATTTCCCTGATTCTGTTCAATGACTACTTTTCAGTTCATATGACTCTCATTAGCAGTCTACAAACATGCGGTGGAGCGGCCAAATAATAACCTTGCCCCTTTCTCTCACCCACTCAAGTTATAGTGAAAAAAGGACACTAAGTCAAATAATTAAAAAAAAAATTCCTTGAAAAAGTACCGCAAATAATGTTTGCCGAGATCCAGCAAACATGTCCAAACACGGTTTTTTTATAAAAATTAGTTTTAATATTTAGGGCACTTGCTCTTGTTTTTAGGGCGCTTCACCATAATTTCAAGAAATACCGCCGTTGATGTTTAAAGTATTTTTTCATATGTTAGGGGTATTTTGAAAACAGAAAAATCGCCCTAGACTTAAGAAAATTTACCCTAGATCTAAGAAAAATCGCCCTAAATGTAAGACCAATACATGCCTTTTTTGCCCACTATAACGCCTACAAGCCGACCCATACTGTGGCGCTAAAATTTGAACCATTGCTATGCATTGTAAGTAATAATTATACACTCATAGAAATTTTACTGTAAAATCGACCTAAAAACAAGGAAAATCGCCCTAAAACGGGGGTCAATGGCGACTGGGTAACAAAATAAGGGCAACATTTTCTAAAAATAGGCATGTATTGGTCTTACATTTAGGGCGATTTTTCTTAGATCTAAGGTTAATTTTCTTAAGTCTAGGGCGATTTTTCTTTTTTCAAAGGTAAATACCCTTAACGTATGAAAAAATATTTTAAGTATCAAAGGCGGTATTTCTTGAAATTATGGTGAAGCGCCCTAAAAACCAGAGCAAGTGCCCTAAATATTAAAACTAATTTTTATAAAAAAAATCGTGTTTGGACATGTTTACTGGTTCCCGGCAAACATTATATGCGGTACTTTTTCCAGGATTTTGTTTAGGATTATTTGACTTTAGTTTTCTTTTTTTACTATAATTTCAGAGGGTGAGAAAAGGCGCAAGGTTATTATTTGGACGCTCAACGCATGTTGGTAAACTGCTAATTAGAGTCATATGAACTGAAAAGTAGTCATTAAACAGAATCAGGGAAATAACATTAATATAAAACAACTTACTTCTTGAGAAAAATTCTCGTGGTCGCAGCGAGAATCGAACTCACGACCGCTGGGTTCGCAGTCGAGAGCACTACCGCTGCACCGAAGACGCATCGCGCTAGGCGACGCGCAAAAAGGGTGCATATCTCAATCTTTTCTAAGAACAAATTCTCAAATTAATTCTAAGAAATATTCTCACTAACGACAACAAGTTATGTTTTATTTTACCCAATTAGACTAAATACATTAAAAAACTATTATTTTAATGTAATATACATTTTTTTATTTGTTATTTTGACGTGTTCTAAAATTTTTTTTGACTCTGCACACAAAACTGTTTAAGAAATCAATTATTAAAACTTGCACAAAAAAGAAAAATATATATTGACTCTTTGTGGGCTCGAACTCACGCCATTTAGATGAGTTTGAAAGTTTAGCGCATTAGACCGCTAGGCTACCTAATTTCAAATTTCAAGGGCGATTTTCTAGTTTCAAGGGCGATTTTGGATGATTTTTTGTTCTACGAAATAAGGCGATTTGCCCTAAATATGAGAAAATATTAAAAGCATATGCTCGGAAAAATTCGGCCTAATTAATAGAAATTTTAGGAAAATTAACCCTTTAACATATTTTCTATTGCGATTTTTCCTATATTTAGGGCGATTTTTCTTAATGTTAGGGCGATTTCATGTTTAGGGCGATTTTTCTAGTATTTAGAAAAATAATTTTATGAGTGTACGCCCGTATCTAGCAAGAACATCGTCAATGACGACACAACTAGTATATAAAAGCGAAAATGGTAAAATGTAAAAAGTATAGCTGAACGTTCGTCCAATAACAAAAAATAACATTATTACCAGGCTAGTACTCACATCAAATCAAAAGCCCACGAAATGAGAATCCCCATACAAAATTTGTTATATGAAATTTTCCGCCAGTAATTTTTATATGAAAAAATTTACATTTCGTTGTTTGTTCATTTAGGTGACTTTAAGACTAAAGCTGCAAGAATAATTGATAGCCATATCCTTCAGTTTAGAGCGAAACTTACCAGCCTGGCGGGAACGGCGAATGTTTTTTGGCATACGTTGCACTGATACGGATCAGCTCCGGCAGCGACGTTGTCCAGGGGCTTAATGGTCGGACTCTTGGGGATGCCCACCGGCAGACCCGCTTCATTTAGCTCGATGGCAGCCGATGTGACTGTCGCAACGACCGCCGCGCCGTCTCCGCCGTTCAGCGACAGATCGGCATTCTTAGAGTGCGACTTGGTGTGCGAGGTGTGGGCCGACTTGCTGCCAAAGGTCATGCCGCACTGGTCGCACCTAAACTGCGGCTTGTTCGTGATCGGCTTGCGTACCTGCGGCACCATCGGAGATGTTGAAAACACGGCGGACGGCTCTGTCTTGATCCGCTGAGGGGTTGGGGCTGCTGTTGGAGTCTTGGTAGTAATGCATTCATGTTGCTGCTGCTTTTGCTGCTGTGGGATGCCCAGTTGATAGCTGACGAACTGCTGCTGCTCTTGGTGATGATGGTCCTGCAGTTGTAGCTGCAGTTGCCGCTGTTGTGGCGTCTGCAGTAGTTCAAATTGCTCTTGCTGGCCACCGGTTGGTGACACTCCGATTCCCAAACTCGTAGTCGCCGACGTCAGCGGGGGCGGCACTTGAAGACAGAACTGCGTCTGATTAGATTGCTCCGTTTTTATGAGCAGCTGGTTAGCGGAATAGTAGACCATGTTAGTTGTAGGTGAATCTGCAGATAGTAAGAAGAAGATTAAATTCGAGATTGGTAACAGTGAACAATAAATAAAAGAATGTTTAAGAAATTACAATATCCAATTATATCATTACATTCGGGCGATTCTCAGAAATATTTTCGGGCGAAGGCCGGGGGATTCTTTGTACCGTATATGGGTCGTTTTTTAACAAACCGAACACCTTTTTTTATTTGGTAAGGCCTAGTATTCAACCTAACAAAAAATCGTCCAAAGCCAAAAACTTTTTATAAGAAAAACGTCACAAAAATTTTGATGTCGTTTTCAGACCCGTTACTCGTAGAGTAAAAGGGTATACTAGATTCGTCGGAAAGTATGTAACAGGCAGAAGGAAGCGTTTCCGACCCCATATATTCTTGATCAGGATCACTAGCCGAGTCGATCTAGCCATGTCCGTCTGTCCAACTCTGAGATCCCAATTCTCTATCTTTGATAGTTTCCGAGATATCCGCGTTCATACTTACGATTTTTCGAAGTTTGTGGGCGGTTTGTGTGCGTTAAAGTGGCCGTGCCAAACTTTATTTTGGTTGGATCGATAGGTATTGATGAGAACAATACATTTCAGTTAAAATTTTTATTCTAGCATCAAAACTGTAGGAGCAAGAATTTTGGGCGGCTTGTGGGCGTGGCACTCTGCTGAAACAAACTTGCGCTGCGCAGGAATCTTAGGAATTTGCATGCCTAATCCCAGTATTGTAGTTCTTATAGTTTCCGAGATCTCAGCGTTCATACGGACAGACGGTCAGACGGTCAGACGGACAGACGGACATGGCTAGCTGGACTCTACTAGTGATCTTGATCAAGAATATATATACTTTATGGGGTCGGAAACGCTTCCTTCTGCCTGTTACATACTTTCCGACGAATCTAGTATACCCTTTTACTCTACGAGTAACGGGTATTAAGACTAAACTTTTCTAAATCTACATAGGATAGAACAATTTTTACATTGCACACTTGGCCAACCAATCCGATTTTTGGCCAAAGTGTTTTTAAAGAAAATTATCGAATGAATTATAGGGAGCTTTTTACACGAATTTCTGCAAAAGTTTCAAGAAATTTAGGCATGTAGTTTTCTTTTGCCATATTTTGAAAGTTAAAAATTATCTAATAATGAAGGAAACGAAAAAAAATATAAATCAGAGATGGTGAACTTTTAGCAGTCATTATTTTTAACAACTAAAAAATGTAATACAGCTCGCAGTCTAGTTTTCTAAAATTTCATGAAATTAAAAAACAATGATGAAATTGTTGATTTTTACTTTGGTTTTTGAGAGCTTATGACTGTCATCCCCATTAAAGTCAGTCCTTCAAAAATAAATTCTTTGATCAATTTACTAAAATCGCTCATCGCCAACCCGATACGGTTTTGACTTAGTTTTCGGTAATCTTTGTTTAAATTAAAGGCTTAACTTGTTAATTAAGAATGCCCAGAAGTATAAAGTATGTTTTTGTTTCAGGATTAAATGTAAGTTTGATTTTAGTTAGCATAACACCTAAAATCTACTTTTTTTATTCATTCTCGTCTTATTTTATTTCTGAGACCAAACAATCGAGTGTATTATCGACATATCGATAAGAGAAATATCAACCTTTTTGGCTCTTCTCTAGAAAAAAAATGTTTTTTTTTCATACAGCTGCAAAAACATCGATGGTAGCACCATCGATAGTTTGAGGAGTAAATATCGATACAATCGCGATAGTATCGCTTATATCTAAGCATTATGGGTAAAGGGGTGAAAACCAATATAATAGGGTAATTCTTGCGGAAAATTCTGTTATGTTTGTAATAATTCCAATTAAAAACGCAATAAGTTTAATAATTGTAGAGACTCGACCTGCAGGCGGACATCGACACACCGCGGAGGCTGCTGCGAAGTAGCCAATCTGGCACGCATAATTTAATTTATATTTAATGTATAATATATAATATATATGAACATGTAAAATGTGAGTGCCTTCGTATTCCTTTGAAATTCAAGTGATGGAAATAATCGCGATAATCTGAGAAACATCGATGGCGGTCACCGTGGCCCAACCTTCGATATTATCGATAGTACCATTGATTTTTTGAAGCTATATTCTGTCATTCGGTTTTTGGAACTCATCTTAAGCTGGAATTCCGGATGACAATTGTATTAAATCCTCTATAAATTAAAAATTGTTTAAATAGCTATTAACCAAAAACATAAAAAAATGAACAAAAATGAAAAAAAAAGCTTTACAAACGGTTCCCCTTTGTATAGATGAATATCCGTGGCTATTTTACAAAAATGTGAATGCATATCAACGACATGTTCTAGAGATCAGTGGACTTTTCAGACCCTGTTATATCGTCATTACGTTTAAAAAATAGCAAGATACGACAGGAGCACTTTTTTAAAGACGCATTGTGAGTGTTAAGCCCAAATAAAGATTTATACGTACAGAGGATCACATTAATATTCGGTTTTTTTTTCCAACTTCAAACGCGAATAAAATGTTTAAGACTAAGAAGGGAAATGTTGTTCTTTTTGATATATTCAAGCTTTTAATATTACCTTTTAATAGATATATATGTTTTAATACTTTATTTGATATTTAACGAAAAATCATACATAAACTAAAAAAAAACTCTATATTTGCGTTACTTTAATATTCGGTATTTTTCAAAGGTCCTATAAAAAAGCCCTGTGGCAACTCCAAATGGCCAAAAATTGGCGCAATTAAGGTGTTTCCCCGAAAAGCCAACACTTGACCGACATTAGTTGACACCAAACAAGCCGCAAACATTAAGTTTTAGCCACGAATTTAAAATGGGCCGCAAAAGTAAGAATTCTTCCTTGGAGCAGAGAAAACTTGTTCTCCAGTTGCATCTAGAGGGCAAAACTTACAAGGAAACTGCCGATATCCTGGAAATTAAGCCAAATACGGTCGGTGACACCGTCCGCAGATTCAAAAATGAGGGAAAAGTGGCGTCAATAAAGCAGAAAGGGCAACCCAAAAAATTGACTGATCGCGAAGAAGCGGAAATAGTCCGAAAGGTTAAGAAAAATCCTCGACTAAGTGCACCCGAATTGAAGGCCGAACTCTTTGCAGACCACGGGAAGACCGTTTCAGCGCAAACCGTTCGTCGTACCATAAAAAAACAAGGGTACAACGGAAGAGTCGCTCGAAAGAAGCCTTTGCTGGTTGAGCGCAACCGGAAACTGAGGGAAAATTTCGCCAAGGGGTACGCCAAAAAGGACCAAAGCTGGTGGGACGATGTCATTTTCTTGGACGAGAGAGCAAGTTTAACCTTTTCGGCAGTGATGGCAAGACTATGGTTTGAAGGAAACCCAATACCGAGCTCCAGAAACAACACCTAGAATCAACAGTAAAACACGGCGGAGGAGGTGTTATGATTTGGGGATGCATTTCTACAAAAGGAGTGGGAAATCTAGTGTTTATAGATGGTATAATGAACCAGGACCAGTACCTTAAAATTTTAGAAGAAATTTTGAAGCAGTCGGCAGAGAAAATGGGCATTGGCAACACCCTTAAGTTGGTTCAGGACAACAACCCGAAGCACAAGGCCCAATCACCTGATCTCAATCCAATTGAGAATCTGTGGAGTGAGTTGGACCGCCGTGTTCACAAAACGCCTATATCGTCCATATCGGCCTTAAAAGAACGGCTTCAGAAAGAGTGGGCTAACAGTGGGTCGGAACACACCCAATAAATTATAGCCAATATGCCAAGAAAAAACCGAATATTTAAGTAACGCAAAATGTTGATTTTTTTTATGTTTATGTATGTTTTTATTTTTTAATATAACCATTAGATACACTCAAAAAAAAAATCACCATAAATATTAGAAAATCGCCCGTGATTTTAAAACGCCATTGAATTAATAAATATTTTCTTGAATTAAGAAATATTTTCTTGATTACAGAAAAAGTTTCTAAAATTTACGGAATTTTGCCATATTTTTTTTTTTTTGTAAAGAAGAAGAGGAAGAAGTGAAATTTTTTCTTTAACTAATGGCGAATTTTTCTTTATTTTTTTTCTTGAAATATTGGTAAATTCTTACTTAAATTTAGTAAAGCTGGACCAAAAGCACCATAGCCCTCTTTAGTCATTGTATGACAAGAGGCACGCGTGGCCGAATGGTTCACACGTCTGGCTATGGTGTGAGTAAGTTGCGGGTTCGAGTTCATCCCGGGATTGTCTGAGGTAAGGATTTTTCCATTTGTTTTTTTATATGTTTATAAAAAGTATTTATATAAAATAAATCTTTAATAAATTCAGGTAAATATAAAAATTTATAGACTATATTCCCATGTAATAATTGCCATTAAAATTAGAAACGGTTTTATCCATTTAAAATTTAAAATTTGTATACAAAACCAACCAAATTCCTCAATTGTAAAAAAAAGTAATCTTACATTATAAATAATTTTTTTCTTATTTTAAGAAAATGTTCCTTATTTTTAAGGTTATTTACCATACATTTATGAAAAATTGGTCATTATTTCCAGAAATGGCAAACCATAGATTCAAGAAAATTATTTATTTAAAATAAAGGCGAGTCGCCGTTGGATGAAAATCATAGGCGATTTTCTTGAATTAAGGACGAGATTTTTTTTGAGTGTACGTACCTTGATGAATTGGTAAAAAAAAGCTTTAATTTTTCATTTTAAGATTGTTTGTTATTATTTGATTTCAAAAATATATTCGCGTTTGAAGTTAAAAAAAAACGAATATTAATGGGATCCACTGTAAGCGACTCGGACTATTCTGTTTTAATATCGTTTGCGTGCTGGGTTTATAAGCTTGCGAATCGAATCTCACTGTTTCATTTTTTTTTGTCAAATGTTGTGAACGCCGCGTTTACCGTTCATGTGGGATTTCATGTGATTGGTACAGAAAGGTACACTCATAGAAATGTTACTGTAAAATCGCCCTAAAAACAAGGAAAATCGCCCTAAAACGGGGGTCAATGGCGACTTGGTAACAAAATAAGGGCAACATTTTCTAAAAATAGGTATTTATTGGTCTTACATTTAGGGCGATTTTTCTTAGATCTAGGGTAAATTTTCTTAAGTCTAGGGCGATTTTTCTGTTTTCAAAATACCCCTAACATATGAAAAAATATTTTAAGCATCAACGGCGGTATTTCTTAAAATTATGGTGAAGGGCCCTAAAAACAAGAGCAAATACTAAAACTAATTTAAAAAAAAAAAGGCTTTGGACAAGTTTTTTGCTGGTTCTCGGCAAACATTATCTGCGGTACCTTTTTTCAGGAATTTTTTAAGGATTATTTGACTTAGTTGTCTTTTTTTACTATAATTTGAGAGGGTGAGAAAGGGGGCAAGGTTATTATTTGGCCGCTCCACCGCATGTTTGTAAACTGCTAATGAGAGTCATATTATGAACTGAAAAGTAGTCAGTGAACAGAATCAGGAAAATAACATTAATATAAAACAACTTACTTCTTGGGAAAAATCTTCGTGGTCGCAGCGAGAATCGAACTCACGACCGCTGGGTTCGCAGTCGAGAGCACTTCCGCTGCACCAAAGACGCATCCCGCTAGGCGATGCGCAAAAAGATTGCCTATCTCAATTTGTTCTAAGAACAAATTCTCAATTTAATTCTAAGAAATATTCTCACTAACCACAACAAATTATGCTTTATTTTACACAATTAGACTAAATACATTAAGAAACTATTATTTTAATGCAATATACATTTTTTTATTTGTTATTTTGACG
This sequence comes from Drosophila subpulchrella, assembly GCF_014743375.2. Taxonomy (NCBI): domain Eukaryota; kingdom Metazoa; phylum Arthropoda; class Insecta; order Diptera; family Drosophilidae; genus Drosophila; species Drosophila subpulchrella. The sequence continues at coordinate 51,415 of NW_023665448.1, read as the reverse complement.
TGTTCTAAAATTTTTATTTAAGAATTCAAAAAGAAAAATAAATGTTGACTCTTCGTGCGCTCGAACTCACGCCATTTAGATGAGTTTGAAAGTTCAACGCATTAGACCGCTAGGCCACCGATTTTCAAATTTCAAGGGCGACTTTCTAGTTTCAAGGGCGATTTTGGATGATTTTTTGTTCTACGAAATAAGGCGATTTTCCCTAAATATTAGAAAATATTAAAAGCATGTGCTCTGAAAAATTCGCCCTAAGTAATAGAAATTATAGAAACATATTTTCTATGGCGATTTTTACTATATTTAGGGCGATTTTTCTTAAAGTTAGGGCGATTTCATGTTTAGGGCGATTTTTCTAGTATTTAGAAAAATAATTTTATGAGTGTAATACATATTATTTAAATTTTTTTTCTAGCATGAAAGTTGTGTGCGCCACGGGCTTGGGCGGTTTGTGGTCTTTAAAGTGGGCGTGGCAAACATTTTTTTGAATCAATCAATAGGTGTTGACGAGACTAATACATTTCAGCTAAAATTTTGTATCTAGCATGAAAATTGTGGGCGGCACAGGCTTGGGCGGTTTGTGGGGGTGGTATATTCGCGTAACAAACTTGCGCTGCGTACAAGGCTACTTAATCCAAATATAAAATCCCAATTCCCTATTTTTGGTAGTTTCCGAGATATCCGCGTTCATATTTCAATCGATATGTATTGATAAGAGCAATACATTTCAAATAAAATTTTTGTTCTAGCATCAAAACTGTAGGAACAACAGTTTTGAGCGGTTTGTGGGTGTGGCACCCTGCTGAAACAAACTTGTGCTGCGCAAGAAGCTCAGGAATCTGCATGCCAAATCACAATAGCCTAGCTCTTATAGTTTTCGAGATCTCAGCGTTCATACGGACACACGGACGGACGGACATGGCTAGATCGACTAGGCTAATGATCCTGATCAAGAATATATATACTTTATGGGGTCGGAAACGCATCCTTCTGCCTGTTACATACTTTTCGACGAATCTAGTATACCCTTTTACTCTTCGAGTAACGGTCATAATCAACACAGAAATTGGAATACTCGTAAAGGCATTATAGGGTGGAAATAATGGGGAAAACCCACCCCTTGAACTTATTCTCCGCACTTTGTTTTACTTTCGATCTAAGTTTTCAAAAACAATATAGAGTAAGAGAAATTTTTATATTTGGGAGATAATATTAAGCTCTAGGGTGTCTGTCACTTTCTAACTCAGTCTTGTTATTATGATAGTTCGAACCCCACACCTTGCCCATAAGCGAAAATTGCGTATACCGAAACAAAATGGCGTCGCGAAAAATCTTTTTTTGTCTGAACTTTTTTGGAAAGAAATGTTCGCCACAATCTTAGATACCTTTTTCCGGCGACGTTCTTATGGCATTCTTTGGAGTTTTGGATATATCAAGCAACTCAGTGTCCGATCTTTTAAGAACATCTTTAATCCAAATTTGTTTGGTGGCCCAGGTTGTTGAATCATTCTTGCTTTCATTCATATTGTGTCTTATACATGTGCGTCTTAATATTACTATTGGATTGTTAAATCATTTTGTTGAAAGTTGTAAAACCTTTTTTAAAGATATCTTGTAAATTTTGTAGAGATCATTTCGTTTATAAATGTTGAATACTTCATTTTGTTCTCAAAATCAGACTTTAATAGCAGTCTTAAGATTATTATATTCTCGTTATATTTTTATACAAGAATTTTCATTTGACGAGTGATTTTTTCCTTAATCATGTTCTTTTTGATGATTTTAATAATTTTTTTCAAATCCTTCGATGGTTGCACAGCATAGGTGTGTTGATAGGTCTTGACATTTTGAGGAGGCTGCTGCTGATAGTTACGGTGTTGTTGATGACCGCCTTGACCCGAGCCCTTATTCATGCGCATTTTTCTAAATGATCTCAAAATACCGTTCATTAAAAAGTCGGTCATTTTAGAGGTGTGGACCCGTCACACACTCACAACACACGAACAAACACTAAACAGAGTAGAATGGGAATCGAAAAATGTTTACATCGCCGCTCACGAGGTTTTCTGTTCTATGGTGTAACGGAGACTGGTGGGTGAGTTCCCGAAAAATCTACCTCAAACCAAAGAAAGACCTCGACACGGAAAAACCAACCACCAACAAGAGTAGTTCCATTTGATCTGAGTATCCCCGCAAATGGAAAATGTTTGAGAGCAAAATTTGGGGAAATTTCCGAGTGTTTTTTTGTTTGAGTGCTTTGTGACTTTGAGACTTCAAATTTTTCGGTACAACAAAATTTCATTTAGTTTATGGAACGAGTCAAACTTAGTCCAATTGGTAAAAAAGCTATCGGTGTCATTTTTAAAAAGTAAAAGTATTATTATCATTGAATCTGTTTTAAACTGTTTATATGTACCCCAAATTAGTCTATAAAAACAAAGAACATTGTTCTTGAACTGAGAAACTTCGTTTTAATTAACTGTGTAAGCCCGAATGTTCTTATTTTGAGATAAATGTTCTTAATATCAGAACGAAATGGTAAGAAAAGAAGCGTTCATACGGACGGACAGGCAGATGGACATGGCTAGATCGACTCAGCTAGTGATCCTGATCAAGAAAATATATACTTTATAAGGTCGGAAATGCTTCCTTCTAACTGTTACTATTATCGGACGAATTTAGTATACCCTTTTACTTCAAAAGTAAAGGGTATAAATATTTCCATCTATTTTTTAGAACATTTTTAACTTAGAAGAGGCCGTAAGAAATCTCTCTGTGTATACTTCTTATCGCTATTAATGAGATATTAGTTTTGAAAACATACAATTATTTACCAAAAAATATTCCTAAAATGTAAAAAATTTGCATCAAGAAAACTAAATATTGGAGGGACAATCGATTACTACTTGCAGGGATATCTCCGAAAGTTCATATTCTTCAAACCGACGAACAAATTCAACCTTCAACGACAAAATGTTTTTAGAAAACCTTCCAAAAACAGATTGAACACAAGAAGCAAATGTTGAAATACAAAAGTTTCAAAGAGGGAAGGTTCAAGAAACTTTTTCGGTTTTTGTTGTTTTTGTTGCTGATGTTTATTCGGCTGTGCGTTGAACTAGCGTAAAAGTTCATTAACATTCGACACAAAAACTATTTCTGAGTTTGTTTGGCTGGAGTCAAGAGCATGATAACAGATCCCTCGTTTCGTTCGCTCGCACTCTTTTCGGTATCATGCTGAGGGTATAACCGACCAAATATTTCGGGGGAAAATATTTGTATCTATTATGAGTAAGGAAAAGAGTAGGAGAGGGGCAGCTGTTTCTTAAAAAAGTTTAACTACCGTTACTTTGTTGGAACAGCTCTGAAATAAAGTCAATTAAAACTGGTCTTTAGGGGAAATTATCGTGTTTGAATAGATCAGTTAAGTTGCTTAGTTGTCAGGTAGAAGAAAAACTAATTGCAAGGCTTTGCGTGGGACTTTAACTTATTAGACGTAGTTATCTTTAAAGAAACAATTTAAAATGAAAATATATATATAAAATATATATAGGCTGTAGTTATGGGGCAAGGATAGTTTGTGACCCTAGCGGCTAAACTAATTGAATTAATTTCATTCAATGCCATATTTTATAAATTATCTTTATAATTTATAAATTATCTTTATCTTTTTTAATGTAATTTATATCTGATGCGAAATTTTCTTGTCAAACGCGTACCCATTTAAAAATTTTTCTTTTGCTTTGCAACAACTCATATTTTATAATACGGATTTTGTTGAAGTACTAAGTAGTACTTGTTGAAGTACTTTACTAAACTAAGCGGTACAAAACGCGGTTGGGGACGTCCGAAGAATTAGTTAACACCTCCGAATTTTCAGGGAACAATGATATGCTGTAAATCAATAAAGTAAAAAATGAAATTTACATAAGTCGTCAAAAAGCTTTAGCCCCAATTTTATACCATGAAGAAAGATTAAAAAAACAAAAAATCTTTTCTATTTGACATGAAAAGATTGGTGCCCAATGAGTCCAATAAAATTGAATAAAAAATGTTTAGCTTCATACTATTTACAGGGGAAGTAAATTTAAAACTATTTTTACCCCAACGATATTAAGAACGGTATTTTGACATTTTGCAACATTTCGCGAAGATTGCAATAGACTGCAAAGTGGTGGTGGAAAAAATTATTATACAAAATAACAACAATAATACCACTTTCGTGGTGGTGACTTTATATTTATAGCTGCTATGTCTAACCAAACTTTTCTTACTATCCTTCCCCCAATGTAGGACTGCGATATATTTTTATATAACTTTAAAATCCCTTAGTGTTTTAGCCTTAGATCGATGTTCCACGATTGCAGTTTTCATATTCAGTGGAAGCCTTCTCAATGAAACTGTGTAAATACATCGAAGCTTTGAGTAGATTAATCAAACAAGAATGTTAAATACGAAAAATGTATATTTGGAGTGACTGCATGCTTTTTGGGGCGACATTTGTCCTGAAGAAATGTCAAAAAACCTGACCTTGTTTTCTTTTAGCCCATTAAGTGTACAGAATTTTTTATAAATTTTTAATTAGTTTGATTTTTTACTTTTTTTCGCCTACAGTTTATGTTTCTGTTCTATTTTGATATTAAACTTATAAATATCCAAAAATGTTTTGTGGATTCGCATTTTGAAAAAGTCATAATATCAGAGGGAGCACCCAAAACTGTTAATGTTTCTTTGAGTATACTACAAAATAAAGATAGCCCTAAAGTCAAGGAAATCTCCCCATTTTTGTCTTTAAGACAAGCTCGCTATAAACTTAAGGGTACGGTATTTTCTAAGTTGTAAGGTAATTTTTATAACTTCTACGGTTATTTTGACTAAATTTTGTAATAATCTTACTAGATTTAGGGGTAATATTTTTTTTAAATAGAAAACCATGTCCTGCAATTAAAAAAAATCACCATAAATATTAGAAAATTGCCCGTGATTTTAAAACGCCATTGAATTAATAAATATTTTCTTTAATTAAAAAATATTTTCTTGATCATAGATAAGTTTCTAAAATTTACGGAATTCCGCAATATTTTTTTTTTTTTGTAAAGAAGAAGAGGAAGAATTGAAATTTTTTCTTTAACTAATGGCGAATTTTTCTTGATTTTTTTCTTGAAATAATGGTAAATTCTTACTTAAGTTTAGTAAAGAAATACCCATATTTTAAGGGAAAAGTGACTTTTTTTTATACGTTTTGATGGTGGTCTAGCTGGTAAAGACGTCCGGTCACTAAACAATCGTACAAAAGTACCTGGTTCGAGCCAACGCCACGGCAAGTGTACCCTTTGTTTATTTATTTTTCTTGTTTTTTTAATTTATTCAATTTTTATTCTTATTAGTTTCACTTTTCTATTTACCAAATTGTTTAAACGGTTGTTAAAAGAGTTTAGATTAGAATAAACGTTATTGGTATGCGTAAAGCTGGACCAAAAGCACCATAGCCCTCTTTAGTCATTGTATGACAAGAAGCACGCGTGGTTAAGACGTCTGGCTATGGTGTGAGCAGTTGCGGGTTCGAGTTCATGCCGGGGTTGTCTGAGGTAAGGATTTTTCCATTTGTTATTTATATGTTTATAAAAAGTATTTATATAAAATAGATCTTACATAAATACAGGTAAATATAAAAATTTAAAGACTATATTCTTATGTAATAATTGCCATTAAAATTAGAAACGGTTTTATCCATTTAAAATCCAAAATTGGTATACAAAACCAACCAAATTCCTCAAATGTAAAAAAAGGTAATCTTACATTATAAATAATTTCTTTCTTATTTTAAGAAAATTTTCCTTATTTTTAAGGTTATTTACCATACAATTAAGAAAAATGTGTCATTATTTCCAGAAATGGCAAACCATAAATTCAAGAAAATGACTTACTTAAAATAAAGGCGAGTCGCCGTTGGCTCAAAATCATAGGCGATTTTCCTGATTTAAGGGCGAATTTCTTGATTTAAGGGCGATTTTTTTTTGGGTGTGAATGTAGAATTTTATATTCAAAAAAAAAAATTGTTCACCGTGAAATCAATAACAGTATACATTCAAAATAAAGTTAGCCCTAAACTCAAGAGTATCATCCTACTTTTCTGTTCAGGGCAAGCTCGCGTTACATTTTAGGGTATAGTACTGGTAAGTATGATGCACCCTGATTCATTTTACTCGGAATGTAAACAACAACAAGGGAGAATGCTATAGTCGAGTACCTCCACTATCAGATACCCGTTACTCAGCTTAAGGGACCAAAGGGAAACGGAGATATGCAAGCAGCAAAGCGAGATTTAAATGCGCCACCTACCGAAGGAAGACAGATTTAAGCGTTGTGGGCGTTAGGGTAGGCGTGGTAAATTTTTTTTGGATCAATCGATAGGTATTGACGAGACCAATACATTTCAGTTAAAATTTTTTATCTACCATGAAAATTGTGGGCGCCACAGGTTTGGGCGGTTTGTGGGCGTTATAGTGGGCGTGGCACATTCGCGTAACAAAATTGCGCTGCGTACAAAGCAACGGAATCTAAATCTAAGATCCCGATTCTCTATCTTAGATAGTTTCCGAGATATCCACGTTCATACTTACGATTTTTTTTAGTTTGTGGGCGTTTAAGTGGGCGTGGCAAACTTTTTTTTGGGTCAATCGATAGGTATTGATAAGAACAATACATTTCAGCCAAAATTTTTATTCTAGCATAAAATGTAGGAGCCACACGGACAGACGGACATGGCTAGATCGACTCGGCTAGTGATCCTGATCAGGAATATATACTTTATGGGGTCGGAAACGCTTCCTTCTGCCTGTTACATACTTTCCGACGAATCTAGTATACCCTTTTACTCTACGAGTAACAGGTATAAAAATGAAAAACAAAAATTGCCGGAATGCATTCATTTCCGACTGGACGGGGAAGCTTACGGATGTATGTTTGTGTGTGACGACTGCTCAGTCGGAAATGAATGCATTTCGGAACACGTTCTTTCATTATGAATGGTCATCAAAAACGTGTATCTAAAGTGATGAACTTTCCCGTTCGGCTTACACGGGTGCGGGACAAAATAGATCGTATATTTTGCAAGCGTTTAGAAATGCACCTAGATGCATTTATTTGAAATTCGCCTGCGCACCAACTAAACAGATTCTGATACCCATTTATTCAGAATGCCCCTGTAAACTGTACCCAGGAATGCACCTATATGCACCAATTTAACACATTCTGGTACGCCTTTATTCAGAATGCACCTGTAAACTGTACTCAGGAATGCACTTATATCCTTAAAAAAATTAATATATGTCAGCTTTCCGGAGGACCTTTTTATTGTAATATTTAAGAACGCAAATAATTTGTATTCGAAATAGCTCTCCTTCTGCACGGTTCCTGCTTCGAGGTGTACCCCTTTCTTTTTTGCGATTCTGCAAGATTTATAGGAAATTTAATATTATATATATAGATACATGTGTGTTTATGATACGAATATGCAATCTATTTATATTGGCTTAATTACACTATATATATGTACATTGTACAATGTACATACATATAATTATTATTTTATTTCATTAATTTTTTATATTTTGTTAATTGTGTTAATATTAAACTACATTAACTGCACTTAACTTACCTGTTAAAGTATTGACGTAAAGTAGGCGGCAGAGAGCAACATTGTACAATGTACATACATATAATTATTATTTTATTTCATTAATTTTTTATATTTAGTTAATTGTGTTAATATTAAACTACATTAACTGCACTTAACTTACCTGTTAAAGTATTGACGTAAAGTAGGCGGCAGAGAGCAACAACATTTTTCGAAGCACGTGGAACGAACATCACTTTTTATACCCGTTACTCGTAGAGTAAATGTGTTTACTAAATCCGTCGGAATAACGCAACAACGGCAGAGCCGAACGCAACGCCAACAAAGTGCCCTTATAGCGTTTCTTTGTGCTTAAAAGACGCTTAAAGTGTTTTCAATGTGTGTCACTTTTTGAGCAGTGAATCGTTGGATATGCCTATGCTAAGATCAGCACAACTTTTCATAAAAGTTAAGGGCTCATTGAGCGCTCGGTGATCAGCTTTATGCTGTGATTAAGTACTTAAAAAGCGCTGAATAGTACTGCAGTGTTTTGTAATTTCTTTTCAATTTAATTATTATTTTGTTTTAAAACTGCGGCTCGGGAGTTCCCGTCGATATGGGAGTCTTTGGCAACTCCTTGTCAGCATCTGGGGTCTGCGTTGGCATTATCTTGGAGCAGTTTAGGTTTTTATGCATGTCATTGCCATCTGTAACGTCTTTTCCGGAGGCTCTAAGGGCTCAAACTCAGAAATTGCATCTTATATTAGAAAAAAATTAGTCTTCAGAATATAACAAGAAAATTAACACTTTTTCAGTGACTGATAATTTGAGATGTTTGAGACCTTTATTTAAATAGCCATGTTATAAATATGATTCTGTACACAAAAGTAAATAATTCACATCTTTTTAGTTTCACTGTTTAAAAAAAAATCTTAGTCTGTAAGAGACTTTCCTGGAAATAAATATGTTTTTAAAAATACACTTTTTTTGTTTTTTGGTCAATTTAGATCAGTGGTCGGCACACACATACCATCACAAGTTTGCCTTGCATTAGTGTGAGTGTAAAAAACACGAAGTTGGCGCGCAGCGCTCTGATGCCTGACGTTTCTCTGTTTTGCAATGAAATTCTCTGCCGCAGCAGCAAAAAAGTGCGCCGAGGCTGAGAAAAAAAGAACCGAAGACCCATGTCGAAGTCATACGAACAACTACGTTATACGTGAGCGAGCAGAGGATGGGCAGAACACTTCCCTATGCTCACTAGATAGGCCGCTGCCGACCCCTGATATAAATGATATCTAATAGGATGCTGCCTGTTAGCAGTTCTAATAGTTTAGTTTTTTGGCTTATTTTCGGCATTTTCCTTAATTTTAAACATAATCTTTGGTAAACACAGCCTGGCAATTTGACAATGTGACAAACAGCTGATATAACTTTTAGGGTCGTTCCCTTAATTGCTTAAATTTTCTGTTGAATTTTTGAAAAATTCAACTGAATATTTTTGTTGGTTGCCAAGCATACTTTAAAAGTCAACTGAAATAAAAGTATGCAATGTAAAATTGGCTAGTGTAGAGAAACAGGTAGACTGCAGCGTCGACGCAAGCAACGCAGCGACACAGATCGGCACTCTCACACTCCCGTCACAGCGACATTGTGTGAAGCGGTCGCTACTCACACACACTCTCGCTAGCTCTCGGTGTTGTCTTGAACTTGAACTACACGTGGAGGGCGTGCATCGGATTTCAACTCGCTCGTTGAGTAGCAGAAACCCAACCTGTCGTAAGGAGGTCGTGCGCGAGTTATTGACAACACATAACCTATGCGCACACTGGCTCGTTCTCCCTACTCACAATCTCCCACCCCAACCTCTAGATTTCGCTCTCTTCAATGAGAAATAATATTGTTTGTTGTGACTTTTGCAAAAGCACCAACAACAAAACCCAGTGGTTGGAGGACTGAGAGCCTAACGAAAGGGAAGGTTTCCTGGCTGGGACATTTTGCAGCAAATAAGCCTGCAGTTCCACAATTCAGCACAAGCACCAAATCATCACGAAGTCGACTGCGAAGTCGGCAGAGCAGCCTGCGATGCCGACAGAGCCGAACGCAACGGCGGCAAAGCAGACGTCCTCGCAGTCGGGTACCGCAAAAAAAAACGCACAATAAGTATTTTTTTTTCCTCTTCCTCTCTCGCGATTTCTCCGCTGAAAAAATGCGGGTGAAGACAAAGAGGTCCAGCAATCAAAATAGCTAGATTTTTGTGCACCCTTGCATTTTAAACAATTCGACATTTTTTCGTAAATGTAAGTACAAACAATTGAAGTATTTTGTGTCGGTCTTAAAATATTTATATTTCTTACAAAATTGATTGTTTTATTATTATTATGTGAAGTTTCAAAAATATTTTTTATATAGCGATTTGCATAGTCGGATAACCGGGACATGCCAAAAGGAACAGAACAACAAAGGATTAGCGGAACACCCTATTTTCGTCTTACACTTGCGTTTACTCGTTTGATCCCTGCAAGCAAAAGGGCGATATTTCTATCGCCTGTCGTCCAGAAGTCACTTCTTAGTAACTTCTGCGCGATAGAAACACGATAGAACAGATTTTACAAAAACAAAATACACATTTATCGCGTAGAAGTAACTTCCAAGTCACTTCTGGACGATAGAAAGGCGATAGTACATATTTTATAAAAACAAAAAGGGTCGGGATCGCGAAGAAGTAACTTCTGAGACACTTCTGCGCGATTGAAAGGCGATAGTACGGATTTTCCAAAAATAAAATATACATGTATCGCGAAGAAGTAACTTCTGAGTCACTTCTGGACGATAGAAAGACGATAGTACACATTTTACAAAAACAAAAAGAGTCGGGATCGCGAAGAAGTAACTTCTGAGACACTTCTGCGCGATAAAAAGGCGATAGTAGTGAGTAAAACACGCGATAAAAAGAGGTCGCGGTAATTTTCCGTTACCCCTTTTTTTCTGAAAATTTTTTGGGTCTTCCGTTGACCCACGCCGTTATTTTTCGACCGAGCGTCATTTCGTTGCGTGATTTGTCTGTGGACAGTGCGGTTTTGTATCAAATTTGTGCGTTTTAAAAATATAGCTTTGTTTTTTTCTAAATGTTTTTAATTGCTTAACATACTTAAATGTCCCCCCAACAAAGCGTGCGAAATTACGTGCTTATCGTGAGCTGTACGATTATTTAAATCTTTTTACGGACAAGCTAGCTGTGGACATTACTCAACGTGTAACTGCGGAGAATCCCAGGCATCCAACGATTCTCAACATATTTCGTTGTAAAAGGTAATGTATTCTACTTTATTTTTACTTTGAACAAAAAACAATTTTTGTTTTTGTTTCTTTTAGAAATGGTTATTAATAAATTTCTTATGTCGACGGAGCTGGACCTAAATAACATTGTTCAGCAAAATTTCCTACATGCCAGGCACCGTGTATACAAGCGGACAAAGCACGTATACAAAATGTTAAAAGTAAAAAAAATATGTTTTTATTCAAGATTTTCCAATTGGGAAAGACTCTTCTAGGTACCTTCCACAAGCATATGTAAAGTCACTTTTGAGTGACTTCCATAAGTGACTTCGGCGACACTTCTCGGAGTTACTTCGGCGACACTTCCAGAAGTAACGCAGAAGTGACTCCGAGAAGTGTCGCCCAAGTGGCACATTTCTTCCCGACGGGAGTCACTTCCGCGATCCGAATGCGTTATCGCGGACGATCGTTTTCATCTTCTAGAAGTCAGTTAATAGTGCCTTCCGCGATAGAAAATGCTTGCAGGGATGGAGTTGGATCTAAAATTTAGATGTATCTTCCACAGATGCACAGGCCAAAAAAAGTTTCCCTTATTGTTGCTGCTGCGACTTAACACGAAAACCAGGAAGAACGCTATAGTCGAGTACCTCGACTATCAGATACCCGGTACTCAGCTAAAGGGACCAAAGGAAAATGGAGATATGGAAGCAGCAAAGCGAGATTTAAATGCGCCACGTACCGGCGGTAGACAGATTTAAGCGTTATGGGCGTTAGAGTGGGCGGGGCAGTTTTTTTTTTAATCAATCGATAGGTATTGACAAGACCAATACATTTCAGTTAAAATTTTTTATCTAGCATGAAAATTGTGGGCGCCACAGGCTTGGGGGGTCAATCGATAGGTATTGATGAGAACAATACATTTTCAATTTTTATTCTAGCATGAAAACTGTAGGAGCCAAAGTTTTGGGCGGTTTGTGGGCGTGGCACTCTGCTGAAACAAACTTGCCCTGCGTAAGAAGCTTAGGAATCTGCACGCTAAATCTCAATAGCCTCTTATAGTTTCCGAGATCTCAGCGTTCATCCGGACGGACAGACAGACGGACAGACGGACATGGCTAGATCGACTCGGCTAGTGATCCTGATCAAGAATATATATACTTTATGGGGTCGGAAACGCTTCCTTCTGCCTTTTACATACTTTCCGACGAATCTAGTATACCCTTTTACTCTACGAGTAACGGGTATAATTACTGGGGTAAGCAAAGGATACTAAACAAATTTTTTGTCCTTAATCATTTTAAACACCGGGTAAACAATCTAAAGTCTCTTTCTTTTTCTCTTACGTGAATGCACTGCAGGTCAGAATGAAGAGAGTGGAAATGCAAAGAGCGCAAAGCCCCCACCCGCGGTCCTGATATTGTTTTTCAGGAACTCAAAGTTTACATTAAGATAATCGGAATTAGATAATTGAAATTTGTATTGAGTGTATTGGAGAAATAGAGGGAGAGACAAAAAGCACAAATTGCTTAAATTGTGAATTATGCAATAGATTAATTTAGCGCACTCTGCTCTCTCTCTTCGCTTACCGCGCTGTTCGTCCTGCAACTGTTTACAAACACATGCATGCAGATACATTTGTTATTGTCTGGCTCTGACGACATTGCTTTTCTTCTCGGCAGGTTTTTGGGCATTAGAGTGGGGGTGGAAAACTGTTTTTGGGTCAATCGATAGGTATTGACGAGACCAATGCATTTCAGTCAAATTTTTTTCCAGCATCAAAACCGTGGGTGCCACAGTTTTGCGCGGTTTTTGGGTGTTAGAGTGGGCGTGGCACATCAGCGTAACAAATTTGATAGTTTTCGAGATATCAGCGTTCATATGGACGTTTTTTTGAAGTTTGTGTCGGTTTCGACTCGGCTAGTGATCCTGATCACTAAACGTCTCCTTTACTGCGTTGCAAGTCTCTGACTGAAATCATTATACCTTCTGCAAGATCCAAATCCAAACCAAATCAGACCGCATAAAAAGTTTTAAGTTAATCGCCCTAAAACGGGAATCAATGGCGATTGGGTATTAAAATAAGGGCAACATTTTCTAAAAATAGGCATGTATTGGTCTTACATTAAGGGCGAGTTTTCCTAAATATAGTGTGAATTTTCTTAAATCTAGGGCGGAGTTTATGTTTTCAAAGGTAAACACCCTTAACATATAAAAAAATTATTAGACTTCAACGGCGATAACTCTTGAAATTATAATGACTTTCTTATTTTAATGTTAAATTGCCTTAAATTAAGGTCAATTTTTTTTTAATGTAATGTGTTACTATACCCTTGCAGAGGGTCCATACAGTATATATTTTCTTGATCAGGATCACTAGCCGAGTCGATCTAGCTATGTCCGTCTGTCCGTCTGTCTGTCCGTCCGGATGAACGCTGATATCTCGGAAACTATAAGAGCTAGGCTATTAAGATTTATTTATTCTTACCCAGCGCAAGTTTATTTCAGCAGCGTGCCACGCCCACTTTAACGCCCACAAACCGCCCAAAACTGTGGCTCCTACAGTTTTGATGGTAGAGTAAAAATTTTAACTGAAATGAATTGCTCTCATTAGTACCTATCTGTAGCAAGCACACACACACACATACATATTCCTAAGCATCTGTCATACATACATACTACGTTAAGTTAGGTCACACTATTATTAAACACACATTAACATCTCTGTTACTCTTAAGAAACACTATGCTTGTCTCACTCCCTCATACTGTATACCCCCAACGCTTGTGAAATAGGCTAAGCCTGTACAAATCTGTGCAATAAAGATCACTTTTGCTGCGACCGCCGAATAAGAAACACCCAGAAAGTGCCGTCTACAATTTCAGAAGTGGGATTACCGCGAAAAAATTTTTTTCTCGCGTCCTTACTGCCTACGAGCATAATAAAGCAAAAGTTATTAAGTCAGTTATTTAAAATAGTTTGTAGTCATGGACCCCATCGCTGCGGACGACTACACAGCATCAGAACTTCGATGTTGGCTGGAAAAACTTGGGTTGCCAAAAAGCGGCACCAAGGCAACACTAGCAGCGCGGTTGAATGGTGTGCACCCCGCAGCCCGAGGAGATTGTCCAGTACTGGACCCCAAGGACATGACCGACATTGAAGCTGGACCCGAGGAAAGGTCAAATACTGCTGAAAATCAAGGAACCGATCTGGACGATGTCGGGGCTACATCGCTGGAAGCCCAAAACAACGAAGAAGCTGACAACAACATGTGCGTTCCAGAAATTTCCATGCAATTGGAATCTCTGAAGCGTCACTTAGAAGTCGTCCAATTGGAAAATGAGTTTCTCAAATTGGAAGTTTCCCGGCGTCAGCCATTGAATAGAGTTACCGCACCTTCGACGAGCAACTTGCCAGAAATCCAGAACAATGTTTCCACACCAAATCAAACCAATGTCACCCTATCAAATTTGGGGAATATTGTTGAAGAGGCTGCCAGACCTAATACAACCATTTTTAACAACAACTCTTTGGTGACCACGGTGAAGGAAATGCTTCCACCTTTTGACGGTGCTGTTAACAGCAAAGTGCCAGTTAACACTTGGATCGCACAGCTCAACGCGATCATAAAAATGTACAAGCTGAGCGAAGACATAACTCGCATGCTGGTTATGTCAAAGTTGAAAGACCGAGCTCAAATTTGGTTGTACTCTTCTGAGAACTTTCTGTCCTTGCCAGCCCAGGACCTCTTAACTCAACTCGCAGAGGCTTTTCAGTCAAAAGAGAGCAAGATAATGTCCAGACGCAAGTTCCAGGAGCGAAAGTGGCAACCAGCTGAAGACTTTGCTACGTACTTTAACGACAAGACCCTGTTGGCTGCACACATCAGAATAGACGACGAGGAATTAATCGACAGTATCATCGAAGGAATACCGGATACTCTTCTACGACAACAGGCACACATGCACTGTTTTAATTCGTCTGCCCAGCTGTTGCAGGCATTCTCCAAAGTAACATTGCGGAAACCATCTCTCGCATTTGGACGCCACAAAGACGTTTCTGGAAATCAGCCCGGACCCGCTGTAAGATGCTTCAACTGTAACTCCATGGGTCACTTCGCAGCCGACTGCCGCAAGCCTAAGCGCGCGTACGGCGCTTGCTACGGTTGCGGAAGTTTGGAGCACCTGATATCCCATTGCAACGAGAAGAAGAACGCAACCAAAAATGAATATAATGCCTAATCGATTCTGGGAGTCCAATTAGTTTTACGAAGTTATCCTGCGTTGAAAACATTCTAAGAAGTAATATCGTTAACGTTAATGAAAACAACTTGTCGCATTACTTTGGCTTGAACCACAGCCCTTTAGATATATATGGAAAGATATCATGTTTCGTTATTATGAATAAGGTGAAGTTTAATTTTGAATTATTAATTGTGGCAAACGAATCGATGGCATATAGCACTGTTTTAGGAAGAGATTTTATGAACATTTGTAACTTTAAGATTGTTAGGGAAAATGATTGTTCAAATGATAGTTGTACTGATGATCGTTCAAATGATAGTTGTACTGATGATCGTTCAAATGATAGTTGTACTGATGATCGTTCAAATGATAGTTGTACTGATGATCGTTCAAATGATAGTTGTACTGATGATCGTTCAAATGATAGTTGTACTGATGATCGTTCAAATGATAGTTGTACTGATGATCGTTCAAATGATAGTTGTACTGATGATCGTTCAAATGATGGTTGTGCTGATGATCGTTTAAATGACAGTGGGGTTGATGATCGTTTAAAGGATATTTTTTCAAAAGATAGTTGTATTGCAAATGATCGCTCAGATAATGGTAATAGTGAGAAGGATAGTAGTTTTAAATTTTATTGCTCAAATGTTGGTCAGACTGGAAACGATTGTGCTACTGATAGCTGTGAGAAAGATGATTGTCTAAATGATAGTATAAAGGTTTATTGTGGTTACAAAGAAACGCAAAGTGATTCGTGTAAAACGATAGAGTCAAGTCAAAATTTAAGTGTCCAACCCAGCGATCATTTCGAGTCAGAAATTATGTCAATTGAATACCCTGATCCAGCCGAAAGCAACCTGTTAAATATTAGCGACAAGTGTGAGTTTACGTTAAGAAAAAAACTGATAGATATTTTTGATAAGTTTTATACGAAACCGAAACGGCCAGAGATCCCCTTAGTAAAATGGGAAATGAAACTGAATTTTGATAAAACTAAACCGTTTAATTACCCTCCAAGGCGTTTATCATACGCAGAGAAAAGTCAAGTTCAAAATTTATTAGACGATTACATAAAAAACGGTATTATTAGAGTAAGCGAGTCTGAGTATGCATCACCTATAGTTCTAGTTAAGAAAAAGTCTGGAGAATTAAGAATGTGCGTAGATTACCGAACCCTCAACAAAAACATGCTTAAAGATAACTACCCCACCCCCTTAATAGATGACCTTATTGATAAACTGTCTGAAAAAACTATTTTTACCAAGTTAGACCTCAAAAATGGGTTCTTTCACGTGCACATGCACGAGGATTCAATTAAGTATACCGCTTTTACAACACCTATGGGTCAGTATGAATGGCTTAGAATGCCATTTGGTTTACGAAACGCACCAGCAGTTTTTCAAAGATTTGTAAACAAAATCTTTGCCGATTTGGTTAAAGAAGATAAGGTTCTAATTTATATGGATGACATTTTAATAGCAACGAAAGATAGTAAGAGTCATATGGAGATATTAACGGAGGTCTTTAAACGACTGGTAGATAACAAGCTTGAGCTTAGGTTAGACAAGTGTGAGTTCCTTCAAAGAGAAATAAAGTATTTAGGATACATAATATCGGGAGAGGGTATTAAACCTGATTCGAAAGGTATGCAAGCAGTAAAAGATTTTCCTGTACCGACAAAAACGCATGAGGTTCAAAGTTTTCTTGGACTGTGCTCCTATTTCAGACGCTTTGTCAAAGATTTTTCAACAAAAGCAAAGCCGTTGTATGATCTTGTAAGAAAGGACAGAAAGTTCGAATTTGGTGCGAAAGAGTTAGAGTGTTTTGAAATATTAAAAGTAAATCTTTTGGAAGCCCCTATTCTGGCCTTGTACAATCCAAAAGACCCAACAGAGTTACATTGTGATGCTAGCGCCCTAGGTTTTGGTTCAATTTTAATGCAGAAGAAGAAAGATAGTAAGTTTCACCCCGTGTTCTATTTTTCTAAACGCACGACGGATGTGGAGTCGAAGTACCATAGTTTCGAATTAGAAACGCTCGCTGTAGTTTACTCGTTACAACGCTTTAGAATCTATCTTCAAGGAATACAGTTTAAAATAGTTACAGATTGTAGTGCTCTTACCCTGGCGTTAAATAAAAAGGAATTATGCCCAAGAATTGCCAGGTGGGCACTTTTTCTTCAAGATTATGACTACACTCTAGAACATAGAGCCGGCAAGCGTATGCAGCATGTCGATGCACTTAGCAGGAACACACACATACTGACAATCGATTCTAATTCATTTGAAGAAAACTTAGTTATATGTCAAAGTAGAGATGAGAAAATCAAAAGTATAGCTAAGAAACTTCAGGAAACAGAATTAAAGGATTATGAGATGCGGAATGGAATAATTTACAAAAAAAAGAATAAGGATGGTCTTTTATTTTATGTGCCAAGCGAAATGGAAAGCCACGTTCTTTTTAGTTACCACGATCAATTAGGACATGTTGGAATAGATAAGATGGTAAAAATTATCTCAAAAAGTTACTGGTTCCCTAAAGTTCGTGAAAAATGCAAGCGGCACATTAATAATTGTTTGAAATGTATCGCCTATTCTGATAAGTCTGGTAAAGACGAAGGTTTCCTTCACAGCATCCCCAAAGTAAGCATTCCCTTTGATGTCATACACATAGACCATTATGGCCCGGTAGACAAAAGTAGAGCCAACAAACACGTACTGGTGATTATAGACGCATTTACAAAGTTTGTAAGACTTTATCCGGCAAAAACTACAAAGTCTAGGGAAGCAATAGTAGCATTAAAGGACTATTTTAGGTCGTATAGTAGGCCGCGATGCGTGATCTCAGACCGTGGGACATGCTTCACATCTAAAGAATTTCATGACTTCTTAGAGGAAAACGAAGTGAAACACATTAAGATAGCCACTGGATCGCCGCAGGCTAATGGGCAAGTCGAAAGAGTAAATAGAAGCATAGGACCCATGATCGCTAAATTGACTGATCCAGACAAGGGATTGTTCTGGGATACAGTTTTAGAAACAGTTGAACACGCACTGAATAATACGATCCAAAGATCAGTTAGTCAGCACCCAAGTCAAGTTTTATTCGGAGTGTCTCAAAAGGGAAAAGTTATAGATAGTTTAAAAGAGAAATTAGAAGAGTTGAATAAAGTTAGGGAAAGTAGAAATTTAGAAGTAATTAGAGATAAAGCTACTCAGAGCATCGAGAAGCTGCAAGAATACAATAAGTTACGCACGGACCTTAAGAGAAAGACTCCTAAAGAGTACCAGACGGACGATTTAGTTATGATCAAAAACTTCGATTCTCATGTAGGCGTATCCAAAAAGCTAATTCCAAAATTCAAAGGACCATACAGAGTAACAAAGGTGCTTCGTAATGATAGGTATGTCTTGGAGGATGTTGAAGGTTTTCAACAGTCTAGGCTTCCTTATAAGGGAGTTTGGGCAGTAGCAAATATACGACCATGGATTAATAATGCAAATAGTTAAGAGATCAGGAGCTCTCTGGTCAGGATGGCCGAATTGTAGCAAGCACACACACACACATACATATTCCTAAGCATCTGTCATACATACATACTACGTTAAGTTAGGTCACACTATTATTAAACACACATTAACATCTCTGTTACTCTTAAGAAACACTATGCTTGTCTCACTCCCTCATACTGTATACCCCCAACGCTTGTGAAATAGGCTAAGCCTGTACAAATCTGTGCAATAAAGATCACTTTTGCTGCGACCGCCGAATAAGAAACACCCAGAAAGTGCCGTCTACATATCGATTGACCAAAAAAAAGTTTGCCACGCCCACTTTAACGCAAACAAACTTCAAAAAGTCGTAATATGAACGCGGATATCTCGGAAAATATCAAAGATAGAGAATTGGGATTTCAGATTTAGATTCCGTAGGCTTGAGCGCAGCGCAAGCTTATTACGCGAACATGCCACGCCCATAAACCGCCCAAGCCTGTGGCGCCTACAATTTTCATGCTAGAAAAAAATTTTTAACTGAAACTTATTAGTCTCGTCAATACCTATCGATTGACCCAAAAAAAATGTGCCACGCCCACTCTAACGCCCATATCGCTTAAATCTGTCTACCGCCCACATAACCATATATTGAGATCAGGGTTAGGTGGCGCATTTCAGTCTCGCTTTGCTGCTTGCATATCTACATTACCCCTTTGTCCCTTTTAGCTGAGTAACGGGTATCTGATAGTCGAGGTACTCGACTATAGCGTTCTTCCTTGTTTTTTTTTAATGATTTTTTGACCTATTTTCCCTTATCTTACTTTAA
This sequence comes from Drosophila subpulchrella, assembly GCF_014743375.2. NCBI lineage: Eukaryota > Metazoa > Arthropoda > Insecta > Diptera > Drosophilidae > Drosophila > Drosophila subpulchrella. The sequence goes on along the minus strand of NW_023665448.1, from coordinate 31,960 downwards.
TTTGAGAGGGTGAGAAGGCAAGGTTAGTATTCGGCAGCTCATCGCATGTTGGTAAACTGCTAATTAGAAATCATAAGAACTGAAAGTAGTCATTAAACAGAATCAGGTAAATAAACATAAATATCAAACAACTTATTATTTGAGCAAAATACATCGCGCTAGGCGACGCTCAAATACGGTTCATATCTCAATCTACACTCATAGAAATTTTACTGTAAAATCGCCCTAAAAACAAGGAAAATCGCCGTAGAACGGGGGTCAATGGCGACTGGGTAACAAAAACAACATTTTTTAAATATAGGCATGTATTGGTCTTACATTTAACGTTAGGGCGATTTCATGCTTAGGGCGATTTTTCTAGTATTTAGAAAAATAACTTTATGAGTTTAGAAATCTTAGAAATATTCTCACTAATAACAACTAATTATGTTTTATTTTGCCCAATTCGACTAAAAACATTTCAAAACTGATATTTTAATGTACCATACATATTTTTTTGGTTATTATTTTAACATGTTTTGCTTTGCCCTTGCACACAAAATTTTTTAAAAATCCAATTCTTAGAACTCGCACAAAAAAGGAAAATAAATGTTTACTCTTTGTGGTCTCGAACTCACGCCATTTATATGATTTTGAAAGTTCTAGACCGATTTTCAAATATCAAGTGTAATTTTCTAGTTTTAAGGGCGATTTCAGATGAGTTTTTGTTCTACGAAATAATGCGATTTTTCCCTCAATATGAGAATTCGCAATAAATAATAAAACAATTTGGCATTTTAGAAAAATGAACCCTACAAAGGGTTTTTACGGCGATTTTTTAGTATTAAGAAAAATATGTTTGAGTGTAGTAGTAGTGAAATCTGATAAAGTATTTCTTTTTAAGTGAAAAAGTATCCGAGGCTTTTAAAAAATACTGTAGGAAAGTTAGATTCCATTCCAATTAATAATCCGTGTAGAAAGTTATCACTCAATATTATTTCCGCGACGGTCCAAAATACAGGCCCGTTCATATAATCGGAAAGGAATCCAGCGGAGATGCGTACATTTTAATATCATAACTGTGATAAGAGGTCGGTCGGACACTCCAATAAGTGCCAGCAGGTGGAACGCAGCTACGATAACCAGCGCGACCCAAAATGAAAGACGAATAAAATCACCTTGACAATACTCGTGATAACGATAGCAAAACACCATACCATTTTGGTATTTCTTTATTATCGTTATTTTTGTTTTTGTGCCTTTAGTCTACAATTTCCTGTGGACTGAGATTAAAACAGAAAATAATTCTTCGTAACTTACTTATGGTGACTTTCTTATTTTAATGGTAAATTGCTTTAAATAAAACGGATTTTTTTTAAAAATGTATTTTTATTTTTTTTTCAAAGGTAAAGCGCCTTAAAAACAAGGCAAGTGCCCTAAAATTAAATAAGATAATATGTCAAAAAACACCGAAGCTATAATTTGTTTCATATTATTTTCCTACCAATTTTTCGATCGTTCCTATGGCAGCTATATGATATAGTCGTCCGATTTTGATAAAATTAAATTCGAAATTCAGAACTAATTAAAAAATCTTATTTCCAAGCGTAGGAGGTTATATGTTAAAAAACACCGAAGTTATAATTTGTTTCATATTATTTTCCTACCAATTTTCCGATCGTTCCTATGGCAGCTATATGATATAGTCGTCCGATTTTGATAAAATTAAATTCGAAATTCAGAACTAATTAAAAAATGTTATTTCCAAGCGTTGGAGGTTATATGTTGAAAAACACTGAAGCTATAATTTGTTTCATATTATTTTTCCAAAAATTTTCCGATCGTTCCTATGGCAGCTATATGATATAGTCGTCCGATTTCGATAAAATTTAATTCAAAACTAATTAAAAAATGTTATTTCCAAGCTTAGGAGGTTACACCAAAGATATAATTTTTTTTTAATTTTTTTGTCCGATTATTCCTATGGGAGCTATAAGATATAGTTGTCCGATCCGGCTGGTTCCGACTTATATACCGCCTGCAAAAGATATAAGACTTTTGGGAAAGTTTCAGCCCGATAGCTTTAAAACTGAGAGACTAGTTTGCGTAGAAACGGACGGACAGACGGACAGACGGACATGGCTAGATCGACTGGTCTAGTCATGCTGATCAAGAATATATATACTTTATGGGGTCGGAAACGTCTCCTTCACTGCGTTGCAAACTTCTGACTGAAATATATAAACCCTCTGCAAGGGTATAAACAGTGTTTGGACAATGTCCAATGGACATGTTTGTTGGTTTTCGGCAAACTTTTTGTGGAATTGTTTTAGGATTACTTGACTTAATGTTCATTTTTTATAATTTAAAGGGTGAGATGCAAGGCAAAGTTATTATTCGGCCACTCAACGCTCAAATGTTGGTAAACTCTAATTACACTCATAGAAATTTAACTGAAATCGCCCTAAAAACAAGGAAAATCGACCTAAAACGGGGGTCAATGGCGACTTGGTAACAAAATAAGGGCAAAATTTTCTAAAAATAGGCATGTATTGGTCTTACATTTAGGGCGATTTTTCTTAGATCTAGGGATAATTTTCTTAAGTCTAGGGCGTTTTTTTTGTTTTCAAAGGTAATAATTTTTCAAATAAGAAAATATTTTAAGCATCAACGGCGGTATTTCTTGAAATTATGGTGAAGCGCCCTAAAAACAAGAGCAAGTGCCCTAAATATTAAAACTAATTTAAAAAAAAGTGTTTGAACACGTTTTTTTTTTTGCTGTTACTTTTTTTCAGGAATTTTTTTAGGATTATTTGACATAGTTGTCTTTTTTTACTATAATTTGAGAGGGTGAGAAGGTACAACGGAATGTACGGCAAAATTTTTGGTGTGGATTTTCGATGTGGATTTTCGATTTTGCTAATGTGCGTTGTCCGTTTAAAGCTCTTTGGTTGTGTTGGTGAATCATTTCGTGTGGTCTGCTGCAATAAGGGCTCAATGTAGGCCAGGGGTCTAGTCGCTCAACCGCGGGAATTGCAGGTCGAGTTCAACCCCGACTGGGAACAACTTTTTTTTTATGCAATCTTTTTTTTTTTAATTAATGAAAATCATGAGTGCTATTCACATAAAATGCTAATGCTAGATACATTGATTAGAGTTTTGCTGTACAAACATTGTTAGTGGCTAGACTCCCCAGACAAATGTAACAGTAGCAATAAGCTAAATTTACTTCGTCATAAATAAATAAATATCTGGGGATCTTTGAACAGTAAAGCTTTAATCTAGTTATCAAAAATTTGCATTTTGCACTCACCATATTCAACAAAATATAATGAAAAATCGTTTTCTCGAGTACACATTACGCTTTTATTCAAAGTGAATTACTTATTGTGTTCATGTTTTTATTGTTATTGGATATATTTTTAAAGTCTTTGATATGTAATTTACACAAAAAAAATATATCTATAGAAGCGATTAATTGCTAAAGTCCCAATTGGTACATCTAAAATAAATGTCGGCTATAAAAACATAATTTAAAATATTAAAAAAAAACTAAAAACAAACTATAAATATAAAAAATCTATCTATAAAAAAAATAATCAAAAAAGTACAGCTAAAAAAATATTAAAATAAAAAAAAACTATAAAAAAAATTAGTTGAATCCAGCCTCTGAGTGGACTCGAACATGGAACTCAAATCCATTATCCACGGGTCACCAACATACGCAGAGCGCCACAGCCCGCTTATAATTCGCATAAGCAATGCGTCTCTTAGATCGATTCCTTTTCGTCAACATAATTCAAGAATCGACAATTGAGACAAAAATTGAATTTTGACTTTTTTACAGCGCGGAGTGTCGTGAGCGAGATAGCAAGAGAGAGGGAGAGAGAAGGAAGCAAAGCAACGGCATTCTAAAAATAGATTCCTATACGTGTAAGGGTTGCTTTGCAAAAATTAGCCCGCCTGTGTACATTTTCTTACTCCTAGTTACGCATCTTGTTATTCTATGGTCTTTGGTGCAGCAAGGTTATTATTTTGCCGCTCCACGCATGTTGGTAAACTGCTAGCTAATTAGTGTCAAATGAACTGAAAGTAGTCATTAAACAGAATCATGGAAATAAATAAACATATATATATAAAACAACTTACTTCCTGAGAAATATCTTCGTGGTCGGAGCGAGAATCGAACTCACGACCGCTGGGTTCGCAGTCGAGAGCGCTACCGCTGCACCAAAGACGCATCGCGCTAGGCGACGCGCAAAAAGGGTCCATATCTCAATTTGTTCTAGGAACAAATTCTCAATTTAATTCTAAGAAATATTCTCACTAACGACAACAAATTATGCTTTATTTTACCCAATTAGACTAAATACATTAAGAAACTATTATTTTAATGCAATATACATTATTTTATTTGTTATTTTGACGTGTTCTAAAGTTTTGTTTGCCTCTGCACACAAAATTATTTAAGAATTCAAAAAGAAAAATAAATGTTGACTCTTCGTGGGCTCGAGCTCACGCCATTTAGATGAGTTTGAAAGTTCAACGCATTAGGCCGCTAGGCCACCGATTTTCAAATTTCAAGGGCGACTTTCTAGATTCAAGGGCGATTTTGGATGATTTTTTGTTCTACGAAATAAGGCGATTTGCCCTAAGTATCAGAAAATATTAAAAGCATATGCTCGGAAAAATTCGGCCTAAATAATAGAAATTTTTGAAAAATTAACCCTGAAACATATTTTCTATGGCGATTTTTCGTATATTTAGGGCAATTTTTCTTAATGCTAGGGCGATTTCATGTTTAGGGCGATTTTTCTAGTATTTAGAAAAATAATTTTATGAGTGTAGAAATCATAAAAACTGAAAGTAGTCATTAAACGGAATCAGGAAATAAATGTCAAACAACTTACTTTTTGAGAAAAATATTTGTGGTTGCTGCGAGAATCGAACTCACGACCGCTGGGTTCGCAATCGAGAGCACTTTCGCTGCACCACAGACACATCGCGATAGGCGACGCGCCAAAACGGTTCATACATCAATTTAGAAATCTATGAAATATTCTCACTAATTACAACAAATTATATTTTATTTTACCCAATTCGACTAAGGACAATTTTATAGTTTCAAGGGCGATTTTAGATGACTATTTGTTCTACGAAATATGCCAAATTTGCCCTAAATATAAGAAAATATTAAAAGCATATGCTCAAAAAAATTCGCAAATAATGAAACAAATTTGGCATTTTAGAAAACTTAACCCTAAAACATATTTTCTAAGGCGATGTTTCCTTTATTTAGGCCGATTTTTCTTAACGTTAGGGCGATTTAACTTTTAGGGCGATTTTTCTAGTATTCAGAAAAATAGTTTTATGAGTGTAGTAAAATTGTAATAAAAATATTACTATTTAGTTAAATATTTTGCTTATAATAAAAAAATGTATGTATCTACATAAATTGTACAACAACTTACCATATAATTGATGGGAAAAATCCGTAAAAAGCTTGTTATTTTTATATGTATCTGTGGCAGTTTCGCCGACTCTTGTAAGTAGCGACCGAGCACGCAAATCTACCATAGACAAATGTTTTCCGCCAAAACTTTTTCACTGCGTCGCGTTCAACAACCAGACTTGTTCCCGTACCCGCAATTGCTGCGAGAATTTTCTGTCTCACTTAACGATGTTTAATTACGAAATACACGGGGACCGTTAGAATAGGAACATTTATGTTTTTCTTTTCCGTTTCGTTGTTCTTATTGTTAGTACTGGCACTGCTGAAAAGCTCTAGGCATGCGATCTTGATGTTAAGCATTCGGGGGCACTCGTTTTTGGCAGTGCCGAGCCACTCGCTAACAACCTTCGCGCTTTGATATTATAAATTTAATAGATTCAAGTTTAGAATCGTGCTTTTCTTTTGCCTCTCTGAAGCTGTGCGTTGTTTTCGATTTCAGCGAATGTATGTACATATGTATTCATATGTACGTTTCTAGTCACGAGTGTGGGTTCCAATGTGCGACTGTGTGCGTGTGATTGCTGTTTATTATCAACTGGGCAACTAACAATAGTTGTTTTTATCTCTGCGAACATTTACTCGGCACTTTAAGCAATATTGACCTAGGTTGTTATGTATGTATATATGTGTGTGGTAGTATATGTACCTATAACGTAAGAACTATTTGATATTCAGCTTCACTTAAACCATTCGATGCTTTGCACTTCCTACATAGTTTTACTTTTGTCAACTCTCCAAAAACTTGTTTAATTTCGTTAGATGTTAACGCGCACACAACATAAAAAAATGGATTTTAAAATATCACTTGCGTTAGAAAATACAAATATGTCATGATATTTAATCAAAAACTTGTCTTCGTAAGGCAATCAAGATAATTGGGTATAGCGATTATGTTCCTTGCAATTTAGGTTTCTAAAACTACTCGAGGTCCAAGTTCCCGGAGAACGTCCGTCTGCGTTGTCAGCTCGTCAAATAATACATACGAGAACTGAAAAATTCGCCGAGAACAAAGCTCGCAGAGGCAGAGGGAGCTGCGTCGACTGCGTAGTCGGCGCAGAACGAAAGTTGCTGTATGTGTATGCGTGAACCGGCATTTGACGCAGCTGTTTCAAGCACACACACTACACTAGGAATTCTTTAAAGGTGGTCCGCCTTCGCAGTTTTTGAATTATATTATTCGCAAATGTTGTTGATAGGCGTCGGCGCCGACGCCGACTGCGACAGCGACGCACGCAGCAGAGTTCTACTTACTCAATATAATGTTTGTTATGATATCTTAGCACACGTAAAAAATGCCGACGTTCCGGTGACCGTTGGTTTTGAATTAAATTCTCGATGGACACTTGGCTTTCCATTCTTATCGCCCATGCTGCCGCTCGCTGGATGACGTATCCGTCTGAATTCTCTGAACGTCAGACTTGTTTACAAAGAGTGTGGATTTGTTGCAGCCAGGAGTTGCCAGTCACTGCAAAGTTAGTCCATGTGGCATGTTTGAGTAAACAAACTTGCGCTGCTTACAAAGCTGAAGAATCTGAAAATGAAATCCCAACTCTCTGTCCTTGATAGTTTCCGAGATATCAGCATTCATATGGACGATTTCTTGAAGTTTGTTGTCGGTTTGTGAGCGTAGGCTTTGCAAATTTTTTTTTAGGTCAGTTGATAGGTATTGGCGAGAACAATACATGACAGTTACATTTTTTTTTCTAGCTCATAAACTGTAGGAGCCACCGTTTTTGTCGGTTTGTGGTCTTCAGGGTGAAGTTCGCGGAACAAACTTGCGCTGCGTACGAAGATAATAAATCTAAATCTGAAATCAGCTCTTTAGCTCTTATAGTTTCCGAGATCACAGCGTTCACACGGACAGATGGACAGACGGACGATTATTGCCCCTGATACACCCAGAAAAATAAATGACCTAAAATTAAAAAAAATGGCCTAGAATTAAGGTAAAATGGTCCTAAACCTGGAGCTAAGTCAATGTATGGCCTAAAATGTAGGATTCCATTCTCATCAGTACCTATCGATTGACCCAAAAAGTTTTGCCACGCCCACTTTAATGCCCACAAACTTCAAAAAATCGTAAGTATGAACGCGGAAACTATAAAAGATAGAGAGTTGGGATTTAAGATATAGATTCCGTAGCCTTGTACGCAGTGCAATTGTGTGAAACACAAACCGCCCAAATCAGTGGCGCCCACAATTTCCATGCTATATAAAAAATTTCAACTGAAATGTATTAGTCTCGTCAATACCTATCGATTGATCCACGCCCACAAACCGCTTAAGCCTGTGGCGCCCATATCGCCTAAATCTGCCTACCATATCCATATATTGAGATCGCGGGTAGGTGGCGCATTTCAATCTCGCTTGCATATCTCCATTTCCTTTTGGTCCCTTTAGCTGAGTGACGGGTATCTGATAGTCGAGATACTCGACAATAGCGTTCTTCCTTGTTATATTTACATCTTGTAATTTATAGATTAATTTCAGTTATTATTTCGGTTTCAATTTGAAACTTAAAGTGTGTTTACATCATAGTCTACGTGTTAAGGTAAAGGAGAGAAAAATAAATTGACAAATGGGAGATCCAACAAACTTGTCTTAAAAGCAAATCAGTTTTCTCGATTCGATATTCAGCTGTATAGCGCCAATACTGGACTTGCTTTGATTATTGCATCAAATTTTAGAAAATAACATCTTATTAGGCTTTCAGAAATCAGCTGTCATTAAATCAAGCCGAAAAATTCTTAGCTGGCCGTCTGAGTCCCTGTCCAGGCTATCTTTCACATTAACGCTCGAGAAAACCAAATTTCCTTAGCAGGGACTATATCTGTCCGAGAAGTGTTATTCTGCACTCGAGAATATGGACCTTAACATTGTTCCACGATTTCAATAATATTTTTTTTGTCCGCCATCCTCAGACACAATATCTTCCGTCCCATACGCAAAACATGTGTTTTTATACCCTTGCAGAGGGTACATTTATTTTAGTCAAAAGTTTGCAACGCAGTAAAAGTTTGCATCGCAGTAAAGGAGGCGTTTCCGACCCAATAAAGTATAAATGTTCTTGATCAGCATCATTAGACGAGTCGATCTAGCCATGTCCGTCTGTAAGACTATGCGCAAACTAGTCTCTTAAGCCTAGTACTCAGATCGGCTAAGAGTTTCACTAGTCGAAAAATCGTATTCTTTGTAGTGTGACCGAAGTTTTCAAAGTTCACCCGCAATGCATGTAGCAAGGTCTTACTGTCAAGCAGTTGGACTTGTTGATAAACGGAAAACAAATCAACTGGAGCAATTTAAAATGAAGAGCCTGCTGGTGCACAAAGAAATTAACATAAAAATAAATGGAATGTTCAACGAATGTTTTATTTATGTAAATTAGTAGTTTAAAGCATTTTATCTCGTCCCACGGATGCTTCGCCATCTTTCCTGCGCCATCGCAGTCCAGCTCCGAGTCCCAATAGGCATATTGGACCTTGAGGAAGTGGAAGCCGGATTGGGAACGGGGTTGATCCGCTGATGCTGCAGGTAGTCGCCCAGCATCCTGGTAGTGGCTGGCTATGGCTTCTTCAACTGTTCCTTAGCGGGCGGCCTATTTTCTATTTTTGGTGGTGTCCGAAGAACTCGTCGGAGATGGTGGTTCTGCTAAAAAGATACTTCTATTAGTACAACGCAACCAGATACTTCTGGCGAGATCTTACTTTCTTTGCGAGGACACGCCCGGCAGGATGTCCACGAAGGGAGCGCAGTCTCACTCGGCATGTTCCTTCCCACTGGGATTCTCTAGTGGATCTCCTCCAGCACTTCAACTATTCTGCGGATTTGCCCTGTTGTGGTATTGCTCCCTGTCGGTGAAATCCCACAATAAAAGGCAAGATGAGAGATGAAACTTTCTCAAAAGTCGTATTTATATTACAGGTAGTATATAAGTCGGAACGAGCCGGATCGGACAACTATATCATATATAAAAAATATTTAAAAAAAATTTTTTTAAATTGTAACTTAGTTGTTTTTTGACATTTAAACTTCCACTCTTGGGAGTATCATTCTTTTGATATTTCAGAATTCGAATAAAATCAAATCAAATCGTTCGATAATAATAATAAATAGGCCGTTAAATTTCGTTTTCGGTAAACATACACGGTAGTAAATTGAAATGGAACATTATCTTTAAATGGTTATAATTAATTTAGTTTTCTAAAACTCGGAAAGCTCTGTACATACAGTGCTCTCACTGGCACGACCTTCAAGGGTATAGAAAATTCGGCGTGCCGAAGTTAGCTTCCTTCCTTGTTATGTATCAAACAAAAACACCTCTTAACGAGGTAAAAAGTAGTGGCGAACGCACCTTTAACAAAAATTTCTGATTATGTATGTACTTATGTTGTACATCAGCGGAGTCGGCAGCTTCCCATTGAACGGGCGTGGGGAATAGCTCTGCTCGGTCTCTGCCCGTCACACAGTATGGAACATCGATCGGCGAATACACATCAATAAGCTGCCCCGTAAACATTTCTTGCAAAAATGAAAGACAAAATGTCATTGTATTGCGTTCGTACCGCTGATCTTCATATGTATATGTACATTGTACACTGTAGGTACAATACATTTTGGTGTATTGGCCTGGGTGATTGACCTGCGATTTCTTTTGTAACGATGATAACAGTACAAAAAATAACTAAAATAATGGTGTGTAAATAAACAACGAAGGCGCAGAATTAAAACAATCCAGAGAAAGAGCACAAAACTTTAGACGGCGAGGAAAGCGGCTCTGCACGCATTTCCTGCGCTACTCACGGATTTGGAAAGGGGTTCAGACGGTGCAATAAATTCGAACTTCATCCCTTTTCGACAACGACCAGCATAACAAAAACCACAAGCCCTACCCCAGAAGGTCTGGCAACTTGCAAGAAGAGCAAGAGGCTAGCGGGCAGCCAAGTCTGCAGCGGCAGATTCCGAAGAAATGTTCGCGTGGCGGCCGTGCAACGGCTTTTGACGCCATCGAGGACGTGCAACGGTTTTTGCCCATAATGCACATGCACGGAGTGGGGGTGGTAGTTGATGGGGACGAATCGTGCACGCCTTTGTCGGGTCGTGGGTATTCGCCTGCCACTTCCCTTTTGGCTGCTGCCCCTCTTATACCAGAGAAGACGATTATCACAGTGGGCGTGGCCGGGAATTGAGTGGAATTTGGATTCCGTTTTGCTGAAAAGAGATTAAATCATTATACCCGTTACTCGTAGAGTAATAGGGTATACTAAATTCGTCGGAAAGTATGTAACAGGCAGAAGGAAGCGTTTCCGACCCCATAAAGTACATATATTCTTGATCAGGATCACTAGCCGAGTCGATCTAGCCATTTCCGTCTGTCTGTCCGTCCGGATGAGCTCTGAGAAACTATGAGCTAGGCTATTGAGATTTGGCATTCATATTCCTGAGCTTCTTATGCAGTGCAAGTTTGTTTCAGCAGCGTGGCACGTCCACAAACCGCCCAAAACTGTGGCTCCTACAGTTTTGATGCTAGAGTACAAATTTTAACTGAAATGAGTTGTTCTCATCAATGCATTTGCAACGCCCACTTTAACGCCCACAAACTTTAAAAAATCGTAAGTATGAACGCGGATATCTCGGAAAATATCAAAGATCGAGAAATGGGACTTAAGATTTAGATTCCGTAGGCTTAAGGGCAGCGCAAGTTTGTTACGGGAATATGCCACGCCCACTCTAACGCCCTCAAGCCGCCCAAGCCTGTGGCGCTCATAATTTTCATGCTAGATACAAAATTTTTACTGAAATGTATTGGTCTCGTCAATATCTATCGATTTATCCAAAAAAAAACGTTGCCACGCCCACAAGCGAAAGTTTGTTTCAGAAGAGTGCCACGCCCACTCTAACGCCCACAAACCGCCCAACACAGTGGCTCCTACAGTTTTGATGCTAGAACAAAAATTTTAACTGAAATGTATTATTCTCATCAATACCTACCGATTGACCTAAAAAAAGTTTGCCGCGCCCACTTTAACGCCCACAAACTTCAAAAAATCGTAAATATGAACGCGGATATCTCGGAAAATATCAAAGATCGAGAAACGGGATTTCAGACTTAGATTCCGTAGGCTTGAGCGCAGCGCAAGTATCTTACGCGAATATGCCACTCCCACTCTAACGCCCACAAACCGCCCAAATCTGTGGCGCCCACAATTTTCATGCTAGATAAAAAATTTTAACTGAAATGTATTGGTCACGTCAATACCTATCGATTGATTTAAAAAAAAAGTTTGCCACGCCCACTCTAACGCCCGCAAGCCGCCCAAGCCTGTGGCGCCCACAATTTTCGTGCTAGATAAATAATTTTAACTGAAATGTATTGGACTCGTCAATACCTATCGTTTGATTTTAAAAAAAAACTTTGCCACGCCCACTCTAACGCCCACAACGCTTAAATCTGTCTACCGTAGGTGGCGCATTTGCTGCTTGCATATCTCCATTTTCCTTTGGTCCCTTTAGCTGAGTAACGGGTATCTGATAGTCGAGGTACTCGACTATAGCGTTCTTCCTTGTTTTTTCCTATTATTCCTATTGGAGCTATAAGATATAGTTGTCCGATCCGGCTGGTTCCGACTTATATACTACCTTCAAAAGTTATAAGACTTTTGGTAGCTTCTAAACTGATAGACTAGTTTGCGTAGAAACGGACGAACAGACGGACATGGCTAGATCGACTCGTCTAGTCATGCTGATCAAGAATATATACACTTTATGGGGTCGGAAACGTCTCCTTCACTGCGTTGCAAACTTCTGACTGAAATCAATATACCCTCTGCAAGGGTATACAAAAAATTCAACTGAAATGTATTAGTCTCGTCAAAACTTATCGATTGATCCAAAAATTTGACACGCCTACTCTAGCGCCCATAACGCTTAAATCTGTCTACCGCCCACATAACCATATATTGAGATCAGAGGTAGGTGGAGCATTTCAGTCTCGCTTTGCTGCTTGCATATCTCCATTTCAATTTTGTCCCCTTAGCTGAGTAACGGGTATCTGATAGTCGAGGTACTCGACTATAGCGTTCTTCCTTGTTTTTATAATTGGGTCGCTGCCGCATGTTTACCAACAAAACTGTTTGTGAATTAGAAAGGCATAGTGTACTTACTTACACAGGAGAGTGTATGAACAATAAACATATACATATATGTGAAACAAGAAAGAAAGCTAACTTCGGCATGCCGAAGTTTCTATACCCTTGCAGGTCGTTCCTGTGGGAGCATTCTATGTACAGGGCTTTCCGATTTTTAGAAAACTAAAAACTAATTACAACAATTTTAAGAGAACGTTTAATTTTGATGTACTACCATGTATGTTTACCGAAAACGAAATATAAAGGTCTATGTATTATTTTGACTTTAATGCTCTGATCGTTCCTATTTGATGGAGTCGTCCGATTTGATTTAAATTTTATTCGAAGCTCCGAAATATTAAAAGAATAAAATTCCCCAGAGTAGAAGTTAATATGTCAAAAAACAACAAAGTTTAATTTATTTGAACATGCTTTCAATAATAGTTTTTTGATCAGTCCTATGGGAGCTATATGATATAGATGGCTGATCTGGCTCCTTCCAACATATATACTACCTGCAACAGGAATAAGACTCACGACCTTCACACACTCAGAATAAAATTCACCCTAATTTTAAGAAAATCGGCCGTGATTTTAAGACGCCATTGAATTAATAAATATTTTCATGTTTTTAGAAAAAAACAAGGAAGAACGCTATATTCGAGTACCTCGACTATCAGATACCCGTTACTCAGCTAAAAGGACCAAAGGAAAATGGAGATATGCAGCAAAGCGAGGTTGAAATGCGCCACCTACCGGCGGTAGACAGATTTAAGCGTTGTGGGCGTTAGAGTGGGCGTGGCAAAGTTTTTTTTGGATCAATCGATAGGTATTGACAAGACCAATACATTTCAGTTAAAATTTTGTATCTAGCATGAATATTGTGGGCGCCACAGGCTTGGGCGGTTTGTGGGCGTTAGAGTGGGCGTGGCACATTCGCGTGACAAACCTGCGCTGCGCTCAAGCCTACGGAATCTAAATCTGAATACCCATTTCTCTATCTTTGATATTTTCCGAGATATCTGCGTTCATATTTACGATTTTTTGAAGTTTGTGGGCGGTTTGTGGGCGTTCAAGTGGGCGTGGCAAACTTTTTTTTGGGTCAATCGATAGGTATTGATGAGAACAATACATTTCAGTTAAAATTTTTATTCTAGCATGAAAACTGTAGGAGCCTCAGTTTTGGGCGGTTTGTGGGCGTTAGAGTGGGCGTGGCATTCTGCTGAAACAAACTTGCGCTGCGTAAGAAGCTCAGGAATCTGCACGCCTAATCTCAATAGCCTAGCTCTTATAGTTTCCAAGATCTCAGCGTTCATCCGGACGGACAGACAGACGGACAGACGGACAGACGGACAGACGGACAGACGGACATGGCTAGATCGACTCGGCTAGTGATCCTGATCAAGAATATATATACTTTATGGGGTCGGAAACGCTTCCTTCTGCCTGTTACATACTTTCCGACGAATCTAGTATACCCTTTTACTCTACGAGTAACGGGTATAATTACAATTTTTGCTTCAATTAATTGGATGTTTTTCTTGATATGTTCTTGAAATGATGGTAACTTTTCACTTAATTGTAAAAAGCAAATACCTACTTTTCCAAGAAAAAGTGAAATATTTTTATACTTTTTGAGGGCGGTCTAGCTGTTAGATGCGGTCACTAAACTATTGTACAATAGTACCTGGTTCGAGCTCACGCCACGACAAGTGCGCCTTTACTTATTTATAATTTGGTTGATGTTATTTAGTTTTGATTCTCATTAGTTTTATTACATTACTAGTAGAGTATACTATATTCGTCGGAAAGTATGTAACACGAAGAAGTAGCGTTTCCGTAAAGTGTATACATTCTAGATCAGGATCACTAGCCGAGGCGATCTAGCCAAGTCCGTCTGTCTGTCTGTCCGTAGGAACGCTGAGATTTAGGAAACTCTAAGAGCTAGAATGTTGGGATTTGGCATGTAGATTCTTGGACTTTCTGCGCAGTTTGTTTCCACTCTAACGCCCACAATCGCCCATAACGCAAAAAACCGTCTAGCGTCTACATTTAAATGAGATTTTTATACCCGTTACTCGTAGAGTAAAAGGGTATACTAGATTCGTCGGAAAGTATGTAACAGGCAGAAGGAAGCGTTTCCGACCCCATAAAGTATATATATTCTTGATCAGGATCACTAGCCGAGTCGATCTAGCCATGTCCGTCTGTCCGTCTGTCCGTCTGTCCGTCTGTCCGTATGAACGCTGAGATCTCGGAAACTATAAGAGCTACAATACTGGGATTTGGCATGCAGATTCCTGAGATTCCTGCGCAGCGCAAGTTTATTTCAAAAGAGTGCCACGCCCACTCTAACGCCCACAAACCGCACAAAACTGTGGATCCTACAGTTTTGATGCTAGAACAAAAATTTTAACTGAAATGTATTGTTCTCATCAATACCTACCGATTGACCCAAAAAAAAGTTTGCCACGCCCACTATAACGCCCATAAACCGCCCACAAACTTCAAAAAATCGTAAATATGAACGCGGATATCTCGGAAAATATCAAAGATCGAGAACCGGGATTTCAGATTTAGATTCCGTAGGCTTGAGCGCAGCGCAAGTTTGTTACGCAAATATGCCACGCCCACTCTAACGCCCACAAACCGCCCAAATCTGTGGCGCCCACAATTTTTATGCTAGATCAAAAATGTTAACTGAAATGTATTAGCCTCGTCAATACCTATCGATTGATTTAAAAAAAACTTTGCCACGCCCACTCTAAAGCCCACAACGCTTAAATCTGTCTACCGCCGGTAGGTGGCGCATTTGCTGCTTGCATATCTCCATTTTGCTTTGGTCCCTTTAGCTGAGTAACGGGTATCTGATAGTCGAGGTACTCGACTATAGCGTTCTTCCTTGTTTTCTTATTAACAGTACCCATCTTCATGCCATATTCAAATCGGACCATAAATTAAACAAAACAATAATACTTAATTTGCAAACTAAATAAATAAAAGGTCGCTGAAGCCGTATTAAGTTTTCGAACAAAGTCGCGTAATTCTGTCGGTCCTTACAAATCTTTTCTTTATCATTTACCTGTTTGTCTTTACACTTAATCGTATTTGTCGCGGGTTCACTAGAATTGTCCTCCACTTCAGGCTGCTCTTCGTACTGCTCCAAAAAGAAACGTTTTCTGGCGCGTGGCATGATCTTCACAGTTTGGCCTTTCAATGACGAAAGCCCGCTGCCACTGCTAGCGACCCTTCCGCTCTTGTGTCGTTCTCTTTTCTACTCTCCCCCACACTATACACACACACTTATGAGAGCTTTCCGGTATTCCTTTTTGATGCGGCCACCAGCATCCTTCAATTTCGCTTACACCAGCGCAAAGACTAAAGTTGACGACAGAAACTGTTGTCTCAATCTGGAGAGCAGAAAAATAATAATATCATATTAATATGAATTCGCATCTTTTTGATTTATTTATCATAACAAACGTAACATCGAAAAGTCTTCAAAAAAGTACACCGAGAATATTAAAACCCCTTTTAATTTGCATAGATTATTTATTTTAAATATATTTCGGTGTGTGTAGTCCAGCCACCGAAAAGCACGTGGCGGTTTCCAAGGAGTAAATTATTTCAAATTAGACCAACATCAAGTACATTGATATGACTTGTCTCATATTAACATGAATTCGTATTTTATTAATATGAATTCGCATCAATTTGATATGTTTATCATATCAAACCTAACATCGAAAAGTTTTTAAAAAGTACACGGAGAAATTAAAATACCAAAACTGGTCATCAATCGGGTATTTTTACATATCAATTTTGGTCCCTTATGTTGCCATGTCAATATGGACATTTTCTAACATATCAAATTGAAATTTTCGAACGTATCAATAGGATATTTTTCATACCAAATTAATATGCGCACCAGTACTGTATTTTTATACCCTTGCAGAGGGTATTATGATTTCAGTCAGAAGTTTGCAATGCAGTGACAGATACGTTTCCGACCCCAAAAAGTATAAATATTCTGTCCGTCCGTTTCTACGCAAACTAGTCTCTCAGTTTTAAAGCTATCGGACTGAAACTTTCCCAAAAGTTTTCTTTCTTTTGCAGGTAGTATATTTAAGTCGGAACCAGTCGGATCGGACAACTATATTTTATAGCTCCCATGGGAATAATCGGAAAAAAAATTAAAAAAAAATTATATCTTTGGTGTTTTTATACCCGTTACTCGTAGAGTAAAAGGGTATACTAGATTCGTCGGAAAGTATGTAACAGAAGGAAGCGTTTCCGACCCCATAAAGTACATATATTCGTGATCAGGATCACTAGCCGAGTCGATCTAGCCATGTCCGTCTGTCCGTCTGTCAAGATGAACGCTGAGATCTCGGAAACTATAAGAGCTAGGCTACTGAGATTTGGCGTGCAGATTCCTGAGCTTCTTACGCATCGATTGATCCCACTCTCACGCCCATATCGCTTAAATCTGTCTACCGCCGGTAGGTGGCGCATTTCAATCTCGCTTTGCTGCTTGCATATCTCCATTTCCCATTGGTCCCTTTAGCTGAGTAACGGGTATCTAATAGTCGAGGTACTCGTCTGTCTGTCTGTCTGTCTGTCTGTCTGTCTGTCTGTCTGTCTGTCTGTCTGTCTGTCTGTCTGTCTGTCTGTCTGTCTGTCTGTCTGTCTGTCTGTCTGTCTGTCTGTCTGTCTGTCTGTCTGTCTGTCTGTCTGTCTGTCTGTCTGTCTGTCTGTCTGTCTGTCTGTCTGTCTGTCTGTCTGTCTGTCTGTCTGTCTGTCTGTCTGTCTGTCTGTCTGTCTGTCTGTCTGTCTGTCTGTCTGTCTGTCTGTCTGTCTGTCTGTCTGTCTGTCTGTCTGTCTGTCTGTCTGTCTGTCTGTCTGTCTGTCTGTCTGTCTGTCTGTCTGTCTGTCTGTCTGTCTGTCTGTCTGTCTGTCTGTCTGTCTGTCTGTCTGTCTGTCTGTCTGTCTGTCTGTCTGTCTGTCTGTCTGTCTGTCTGTCTGTCTGTCTGTCTGTCTGTCTGTCTGTCTGTCTGTCTGTCTGTCTGTCTGTCTGTCTGTCTGTCTGTCTGTCTGTCTGTCTGTCTGTCTGTCTGTCTGTCTGTCTGTCTGTCTGTCTGTCTGTCTGTCTGTCTGTCTGTCTGTCTGTCTGTCTGTCTGTCTGTCTGTCTGTCTGTCTGTCTGTCTGTCTGTCTGTCTGTCTGTCTGTCTGTCTGTCTGTCTGTCTGTCTGTCTGTCTGTCTGTCTGTCTGTCTGTCTGTCTGTCTGTCTGTCTGTCTGTCTGTCTGTCTGTCTGTCTGTCTGTCTGTCTGTCTGTCTGTCTGTCTGTCTGTCTGTCTGTCTGTCTGTCTGTCTGTCTGTCTGTCTGTCTGTCTGTCTGTCTGTCTGTCTGTCTGTCTGTCTGTCTGTCTGTCTGTCTGTCTGTCTGTCTGTCTGTCTGTCTGTCTGTCTGTCTGTCTGTCTGTCTGTCTGTCTGTCTGTCTGTCTGTCTGTCTGTCTGTCTGTCTGTCTGTCTGTCTGTCTGTCTGTCTGTCTGTCTGTCTGTCTGTCTGTCTGTCTGTCTGTCTGTCTGTCTGTCTGTCTGTCTGTCTGTCTGTCTGTCTGTCTGTCTGTCTGTCTGTCTGTCTGTCTGTCTGTCTGTCTGTCTGTCTGTCTGTCTGTCTGTCTGTCTGTCTGTCTGTCTGTCTGTCTGTCTGTCTGTCTGTCTGTCTGTCTGTCTGTCTGTCTGTCTGTCTGTCTGTCTGTCTGTCTGTCTGTCTGTCTGTCTGTCTGTCTGTCTGTCTGTCTGTCTGTCTGTCTGTCTGTCTGTCTGTCTGTCTGTCTGTCTGTCTGTCTGTCTGTCTGTCTGTCTGTCTGTCTGTCTGTCTGTCTGTCTGTCTGTCTGTCTGTCTGTCTGTCTGTCTGTCTGTCTGTCTGTCTGTCTGTCTGTCTGTCTGTCTGTCTGTCTGTCTGTCTGTCTGTCTGTCTGTCTGTCTGTCTGTCTGTCTGTCTGTCTGTCTGTCTGTCTGTCTGTCTGTCTGTCTGTCTGTCTGTCTGTCTGTCTGTCTGTCTGTCTGTCTGTCTGTCTGTCTGTCTGTCTGTCTGTCTGTCTGTCTGTCTGTCTGTCTGTCTGTCTGTCTGTCTGTCTGTCTGTCTGTCTGTCTGTCTGTCTGTCTGTCTGTCTGTCTGTCTGTCTGTCTGTCTGTCTGTCTGTCTGTCTGTCTGTCTGTCTGTCTGTCTGTCTGTCTGTCTGTCTGTCTGTCTGTCTGTCTGTCTGTCTGTCTGTCTGTCTGTCTGTCTGTCTGTCTGTCTGTCTGTCTGTCTGTCTGTCTGTCTGTCTGTCTGTCTGTCTGTCTGTCTGTCTGTCTGTCTGTCTGTCTGTCTGTCTGTCTGTCTGTCTGTCTGTCTGTCTGTCTGTCTGTCTGTCTGTCTGTCTGTCTGTCTGTCTGTCTGTCTGTCTGTCTGTCTGTCTGTCTGTCTGTCTGTCTGTCTGTCTGTCTGTCTGTCTGTCTGTCTGTCTGTCTGTCTGTCTGTCTGTCTGTCTGTCTGTCTGTCTGTCTGTCTGTCTGTCTGTCTGTCTGTCTGTCTGTCTGTCTGTCTGTCTGTCTGTCTGTCTGTCTGTCTGTCTGTCTGTCTGTCTGTCTGTCTGTCTGTCTGTCTGTCTGTCTGTCTGTCTGTCTGTCTGTCTGTCTGTCTGTCTGTCTGTCTGTCTGTCTGTCTGTCTGTCTGTCTGTCTGTCTGTCTGTCTGTCTGTCTGTCTGTCTGTCTGTCTGTCTGTCTGTCTGTCTGTCTGTCTGTCTGTCTGTCTGTCTGTCTGTCTGTCTGTCTGTCTGTCTGTCTGTCTG